>NC_066889.1:19332527-19445894 GCF_022985175.1 Labeo rohita | reverse complement strand
TATTTCTTCATTGCTCATTTTGACTCATCTCTGTCCATCTTTACTCCGCCATATGGTCACTCAGCAAGTGGTGACTGTTGTGGGAACTGTAGGAGGGGAAGAAGATTTAGAAGCACATACTCTGTGTCTTTGCTGTTTGTGTTACGAAAAGCAGGTTAATTCTGCATCTTTTAACAATGATACACAACATGGAGAACAGGCAGTGTCTCTCTCCCTCTTTCTCTTTAATTTTGCACACTTTCTCACATTCACACCGTGTTACATCTTGGAGAAAATGTCAAGGTCTCACTCGCACTCCACCTTCCTGTACCGGTTAACTTGCAGAATGTAACAGAACACAATTTTCCTTAAAACTGAGTTGGGCTGCTCTCAAAAGGGCCTCAGTAAGAGAAGAAGAGAGAACCAGCCGAAGAGAGACATCAAACAAAACGGTAAGGAAATGAGATAAATATAGGCTTTAATAAAATAAAAATTACAGCTTTGAAATTAAATCTTAATTTGTGGAATTTTTAGAGAGAAAACAGTAAAAATCTTTACTGCAGATGTTGATACACATTGTAGTTGTGACAGTTTTCACAGTTTGTATTCTTGCAAAACATTTAAAATCAAGAGAAAGATTTTTCTGTTAAACTATTCATTTAAAGATTATTCAGGAATTTATGCCAGTTCAGATGTATTTAAACCTCTGGCTGTGCTATATACTGTCCTGGATCACCTGTCACTTCTAATAGCTGTTCACTGCAGTCTGGTCTGAATAATGTGACATGTCAGTCTCACTGCTGCCTGTGGCGAGGTGGTGAACTGTATGCAGGTGTAATGTGTCTCAGTAGGGGTCTTAAGAGCAGGGCAGAGGGCAAGAGCAGCCATTTTCCTGTCACTAAACAGCTGGGATCTCCCTTTCTTTCTCACACCTAACCACCTGGAATCATTTATATAAATGTATACATAGTGAGGAAATATTTTTAAAAGTAGACAGATGAAACTAATCACATTTATTAAGGTATTATATTAATTTTTGTATTTGTGTCTGCAAAATCACAGGTTTACAGCATGAATGTGGTAGTTTCAGTGTACTGTATAGTAGTCCAGACCATATTTAAGACTTTTTCGAAGACTTTAAGATTTGCTAAAATGTCTTTGCATTTTATACAACAGTTTGTACCATCACTGAACTAAATTATGATCTGTTATAGATCACTGACTAGCATACTACTCTGACTATTTCTGCCATGTCAGTATATTGCAGGAGAAGTAGGAGTAGTATGGTAATGCTAGTATGCTATGCAGTCTAACAGCAATGAGACCTATTATGTTATATACTGTATGTTTTTTTATATTTAAAATAGCCCAAGCGCATATATGTATATATATATATATATATATATATATATATATATATATATATATACACTACTGTTCAAAAGTTTGGGGTCAGTAAGACTTGTAATAGTCTTTAAAGAAGTCTCTTATGCTCATCAAGGCTGCATTTATTTGATTAAAAATATAGAAAAAAAACAGTAATATTGCAAAATGTTTTTACAATATAAAATAATGTTTTTTTATTTTAACATACTTTAAAATAGAATTTATTCCTGTGATGAAAAGCTGAATTTTTATCAGCTGTTACTCCAGTCTTAAGTGTCACATGATCCTTCAGAAATCATTCTAATATGTGGATTTATTATTAGAATGATCAATTCTGGATAATATCAACAGTTGTGCTGCCAAATATTTTTTGGAACCTGTGATTTTTTTTTTCAGGATTCTTTCATGAATAACAAGTTTAAAAAGTACAGTGTTTATTCAAAATATAAATATTTTATAACAATGCAAATTATTTATTATTAACTTTTAATAAACTTTTCATTATTAACTTAATACATCCTTGGTGAATAAAAGTATTAATTTCTTAAAAAAAAAAAAAAAAAAAGAAACAATAAAAATGTACTGACCCCAAACTTTTGAACGGTAGTGTATATACGATGAGATAGAGGGAAGTTAGTGTGGGAAGGGCATAAAAACGAACTGTAACCCAGCCTAAATAACAGACGAAGAATGAATCATTCACTTAACTGATTCATTCAAACAAATACTTTTTTCGGAATGAAACACCACTACTGCGTCCGCGCTGTTCTGAAACGCAACAACTGTTACCAGTAAGTTTTCTCAACAGTGTTAGTAAAGCTAACCATTTCTATAACTAATTCAAATGTATATCATTGTATTACTCGTATATGTAAGCAAATGTATTTTGTAACTAATCTGGTAACTTCATATCATTCTATCCACCTTATTTTTCAACGCGGAGGAAAGTCTGTTTTCTGTGAGTACCAGACTTCCGGTTAATTAACCGCTGTAGGAAAATAAATAAGGAGAAGTGCAGTAACCGGTAAAACTGTGTACACTAAACCAGTGTGTTCATAATTAAGATAATACATTAAAATAATATGGTAAGACACACCAGTTCGTAATATCAAGCAGCAAAACGAAAAAATGGCTCGAGGCAAATGACAGGAAAGCCAGACCCATTAAATTTACAAATGGCTGCGCTCACTATTATGGGGAATTAAGGTGGATATGATAATCACCCTTAACAGGACTCGTGGTTCAGTGTACAGTGACTTTGTTAGGAATAATTTTGCTGAGGGACAGAAATAGACAAAATAACCGGCAATATTGTGCCTAAAACATAAGAACCATCACAGAAAATTCTAATGGTTTTTGCTACAAATATCATTACAAACATTACAAACCATCAACTGTTAACCATTAAAATGGGTTTCTGTAGTGTGTTTTGGGACATATTCCATTAGGATTTATTGGTTTTAATAGAAGATGACCAATTACCAGTAGAGACCAACAGGGTCCATTATAGGTTCCATTAAAATCAATGCAAGTCCCATTATAACCAAGAAAAACCATTACAAATTTAGTGATGGTGTCTATAGTGTTTTTTTTTTTTTTTTTTTTTTTTTTTTTTTTTTAGCAGGACTATGACTTAGTATAGTCTTATCTATGATGTCAAGGTTAAATACGGTAGCACATTGTGCTTAAATGTAACAAATTGGGATATCAACACACTTCTAAAGCAAGGTGTTTTCTTAAAAGTTTGTTAGGGTTCAAATGATAAATTTGACGGCAGCTAACTTAATAAAGCAACTAAAAAATCATAATCTTGAGACAAATTAGTTAGTAGTAATTGCAAAAAAGTTCTGAGAAAAGCCCTACCGTTATAGAGGGTTTGTACTTTGGTAAGTTAAATTTGGTAAGTTACCCGGATGCACAGCCATATCAGTGATACACAGATGTAAACAACAGCATGGATTGCAAAGTTTAATGTACCACTGAATATGTTGTTCTGCTAATTTATGCTGTCTAAACTCTGAAAATGGTGGTAAAGATATGTATAAGCAGTGTTAATTAAGATATTAGCCTAATATTTCACCTACCTGACCACTGATAAGAACAAACACAACACTTGTTGAGATTCTTGCCCTGGGAAATCCTGGTTCAGGATCAACCACAAATGCCAGTTTTTTGTACTCTTCTCCTTCGCCCAAAACATGACAATAATTGACCATTTTCAGCAACGATAATCAGCAAAATGTGCAAGTTACGTTTGGTTCAGTGGCCTTGTTTATGTTCAGTGCCACCAATATACTTTGTTTTTTGTCATTTATTATCTAATGCAAAAAATTTCATACTGTACATTTTGGCAACCATGACCTACACGTTCAGATACTTTTTAGAAACACCATGTTTCTCTTGATAAATGAAGTATAATTCATTGTGCTGATGCTGTAGGAGATGCGAGGCCAAAGGATTGACATAGAGCAGCTCCTCAGGCAGTCTCAGACCGAACTGCTGTGGATCCAGCGGCAGCTATCAATCATAGCAGCAGCAGATGCCAATCATGCCCGGGCCCAAAAGAAGGTGAGCAAACTTGTAATCATTCTGATCCCTAATGTCTTCTCATACACAATACTTCTAGTAGCAATAATGGTTTTTGTACACAAGGTGGCGCCATCCCGCTACATTTACATTCAAACAGCCTAACATCCTCAACCTCCAATCAGAGTACAAGAGCCAGCACAATGGGCCACACCAGCCAATGGAGGGTGTGTTTGTGTCATGTGAGGAGATGACAGGTGATGCACGTAGACAGAGGGTGTGGTTGCAGTGCAGTGTCCTATCAGGATCATCTCGAATGTGTAGGCCTGGTCCTCTCTCTTGAGAATAGACATGCCATCTTAAACTGACGCATTTGTAGAGGACTGCCCCAGTGCAGGGGGGTGGGGAGGAGGGGGAAGAGGGCAGGCAGAACTAGAGGAGCAGCTGGGGTTGCTTGGCAACAGAGAAGGGGAGACTGTAACACATTCCGTATTGGGAATCTGTTTCCTTTTTTATTTTTTTTTTGCCTCCAACAAGACCTGATTCCTCAGCGCAGAGTGGCTAATGGCCAGGATGCATCTACCGCGCTGTCTAAGTAATCCCTCTTAATGCCCCTGTGTGCATTAAAATCTGATGTAACTGTGTGATATTCCGAGACAGTGAACTTAATTTCCCCTTGTTTGGTGTCGCTGTGGGATGAATGGAGCGGAATGGCCCTGTTTTTTCCCCTCTGTTCCTTGAGATAACGCAAAGAAATCACAGTAGGGCAAGATAGCAATACCAACATTTCTAGGTGGCATATAAAGAATAAGATGAATGCCATAAACACAGAGATAATGAAATGCCAAGAAATTTGCAGTATAACCCATATACTTACTGCCTTATTTTAAAATGTGAAAAATTAAATATGCCGTCCATCTTAAGGCGTGTGAAGAAACCCACCAGGAATGTCTTGCTACAGTTTGTTTGATTCAGTTTCTCTTATGTACTTAAAGCTAGGGTCCTATGAAATCCTTTTAATTTTCCACTAAAATTCAGTTTTTTTTTTTTATTTTAATTTTTCTGTATTCCATTTTTTTCAAGACTCCTTTTTAATGGTTAAATTCATGAAACTTACACAATTTAACAGCAATTAATTAAAAGTTTAACAAAAATGTCAATTTTAATTTTCTGGAGTCCATTTTGAATCGTCTCAATAAATTTTCTCTGATTAACTGATTTATATATATATAATATATATATATATAGATATAGATATAGATATATATTATATATTTTAAATATATTTTTTCTAAAAAAAAACATTATATATATATATATATATTATATATTTTAAATTTCCTTAATGGTTTCATTAAATTTTCTCTGATTAGCTGATTTTATATAAAACAAATATTTATATATTTATTTATTTAATTTCAGTAATACTGTGTTGTGCATTTAGATTTTTCTGGTAAATAAATTCTGGTAAAAAATTGTTCTGGTAAATATTCTTTAAAAAATGACTGGATTCCACAATTCCATCTGCGTTTTCTGCATTGCAGAAATATAATAGGGCACTAACTTAAAGCCTTTATATATTAAAAATTTAAACCTGTATATTCTTGTTAGTTCAAATGGCTAATGGAAACACATGGCACATGGGAAAATTTATTAACATTTAGTAACTATATAAATAAAATAGACCAGGGTTTTCAAATGGGGGTATCCTGCAAATGGTGCTAGGGTGTCAGTGGAAATGTTCTAAGGTGAATGTTTAAAATGTAAATAAATAAATAATAAAAAGACAGAATGTAACAATAATAATAAAAATTAATTAAAAAGGTAATAATAAAAAGTAGTAATTTATATAAAAATAGCAAAATAGATAATAAAACAATAAAAATGTAATAAAGTAATAATTTACAAGTTTGACATTTATTTTATTCTGAATAGACCTAAGAGAACAATAGCCTTTAAAATGACTTTAAATAATAGGCTATTGTTCCATTAGGTCTATTTTTATTACCACCATTACCATTAATCGAGTAATCTTGTGTATCTTGTGGTGTATTTTTATGGGGTATTTTTTTGGGTGTGTATATATATATATATAGCTAATAATAATTAGTTCATATATATAGCTAGTATTAATTAGTTCAAATAATCTATTAAAAACAAGTTATTATATGGTTTTATTGAACAAAATTTAAAATACATAATGTATTATAAACAGCAGAGCTAATGTGCATTATGCATTATAACAAAACGGGTTTAATGCATCATGCAGACTTGCAAGCGGTCTAATAATGCATTTTATGGATTCTCATCCAGTTACTTGACATGGGCAAAATGCAATTGAGGATTTTTTTTTTTAAATTGAGTACCCGAATTGAATTAAGGAATCATGACAGTCCTAGAATGTATTCATAACAGTACTCTAATTAATATGGTTATGTCACAAAAATAATACTAATAGCATTACTGCAAATGATTAGATACATTGCATTGGCTTTTGCAGTATTAGAGAGGCCATGCGTGAAAAAGGCAAATGATTTACACATCAGTGATGGGAGTGGCTCTACACTTCACTGCTCTCTGGATGTGTGAGTGTACAAGTGTAGGATAGAGAGAGAAAACCTGTGTGTGCGTACTGTATGAGAGCAGGAGAGAGTATATCGAGGAGCATGCGCAATTCTCTATGACCGTGTGTGTGAGAGAGACACAGAGAGAGACACACAGAGAACGAGAGCAAGAAAGGGAACGCACCGTTCTGTTGCACCACTCCTAGAGAGCCTGGAGACGCTCTCACACTGTCTGTCTCCTGTTCCAGCTCAGGGCTTCTGCAGGGACACACATGCACGCATGAGCACTGAGGCACACACAAAAACACACACCACAGACGTGTCGTCACTGCCACTCCTGGCAGCCGGTGATATAAGGGAGTGGGAGCGCTAAGGAGGAGAAACAGAGGTGGATACGGCTACCGCTAAGGTACAGTACACACACGTAGATCATGTTTGATATGAATGAGATCAATAGCAAAGAGGATGTGTGTAATGCCGTGCTGTTATGCCTACATGTCGCCCTTCCTTGGCTCAGAACGGAGCGTGCGCTGGTTCATTCCAGCTCTGGAATGCTGCAAAGAAAGGCAAGAGAGCATCCTACAGGATATGGGATGATCCAGATGTGCAGGGAGACGTTTGACCTGCTGGCATCTGGAGTCAGGTGGTGGATTGCTGTGATGTCTTGTTGCTTAGTCTTCTACAGGAAGTTCAGAGCATGCAAACATGCAGATAACCTGAGGAGTTGATCCGTGCTTATGTTTATTTTGGGGGTCTCAGGCAACAGCTGGTCAAGGTCATGGTTAGGTGTAAATATGCACATTAGATTTTTCTTTTCTTTTTTTTACCGTCCAACCGCAGGTGTCACAGTCCCCGGAGCAGTTGGCACACAGCTGGAGCGAAAAAAAAGTGTTTCTTCAGTTCATTTTCCAAAAAAACCTGCTACTATGGAGCTCCACTTGTGAATGGACATTTCTCTTTTTCTGGTCAGCTTGATTTGTTGGTCTAATGGTTAATGCTTCTGTCGCGCTTGCAGGGCTTTTCACTTGTTATACGTGAGAAGTTGGGTATATCGAGCTGTGTGTTTGACCAGCCTGTGTTTCCGTAGCTCTCTGGTTGGGTTGGTACTGATGGGGCAGTAGGTTGACTAGCTGTGACTGAGCCTGATAATGTAGTGTAGCATGCAAACCAGCTGGAGACCTGGCACACACACCACAGTGTGATTGGTAGTATTACTATTCTGATACAGCAGACTGTTTTCTGAGATTATGTAAGATCTCTCAGTTAAATCCACACAGACACACAAAACAGACGCGAGAGCTTTGAAACACACATAATGTGATTGGCAACTGTTGTGTTTCTGGCATTGATACTACACACCAAAAGGCTGGCAGTCGATTTGACTGTTTAAAATGTGTTTATCGCTTAATTGTATGTGTGTCTCGTAATTAATGATGGTATATTTGATCCACCAACTGTTATCAATGTTGGCAAACACACAAAAATCTAGTATTCCTTTTTTTGTTTGTTTTGCATTTTCTTGATCTTGATGCAAAAAAACAAAATGTTTAGGATTTTCTTAGTGTTAAAGAGAGGGAAAACATCTTCTCCTTAAAATATGATGAAACATTATGTGCTGCATTTTGGGTTGCAGAATACAATATTTTAAAGAGAAATGGGGAGACCCTAGTAAAGAATAATAGATTTAAAATGCATTTATTTAATACTAAGTATAGTTCAAGTCTATTAACGTTTTTACAGACATATTGCTGGAGACCTACTGATATAAAAATTAGAATTAAACTTTATTTGGAGTACTAGTGCACAATGCACATTTCTTATTGATTAATATTAAGCCTAAACCCTGACCTTGGACCACAAACCAGTCATAAGGGTCAATTTTTTGAAATTGAGATTTATACATCATCTGAAAGCTGAATAATTAAGCTTTTCTATTGATGTGTGGTTGTTTAGGATAGGAGAATATCTGTCCGAGAAACCACTATTTGAAAATGGAATCTGAGGGTGCAAAAAAAAAAAAAAAAAAATCAAAATATGAAAAAAAGTCACCTTTATTTATATAGCGCTTTTAACAATACAGATTGTGACAAAGCAGCTTTACAGTATTAAATAGGAAATAGTGCATCAATAATGCAAAAGGACAACAGTAAACACTCAGTTTTCAGTTTAAGGCAGTTCATCATTGAATTCAGTGATGTCATCATCCAACTCAGTTCAGTTCCAATAGTATATGATATCACAATAGTATACGATAACGCCAAAGTTCATATAGAACAATTAAATATAGCACAATTAAATATACTTACTCACAAATATACTTACATCTTTAGTTGGACTTCAGCACTACTTCTGCACAATTAAAGTGCATTAAGTATAAAATTAGTTGTTCCAATTTAGCAGACTTTAAATATATCAGTTTAGTGTAGTAAAAGTACAATCGCAGGGTATTTTTATTAAGTACAAAATATGTAAATGGTAAATGTGACCCTGGACCACAAAACCAGTCATAAGTAGCATGGGTATATTTGTAGCAATAGCCAAAAATACATTGTGTGGGTCAAAATGGCAGATTTTTCTTTTATGTAAAAGGATATTAAGTGACATTTTGTAAATTTCCTACCATAAATATATCAACACTTAATTTTTAGTTAGTTGTTTTATGCACCCTCTCAATTTCAGATTTTCAAATAGTTGTATCTCAGCCAAATATTGTCCTATTCTAACAAACTATACATCAATGCAGTTTATTCAGCTTTCAGATAATGTATAAATCTAAAAAAAAAAAAAAAAATGTATCTTTATGTTTTGTGGTCCAGGGTCACACATGTATTTGTAGTATATTTAAGATGAAATAAATGTATTTTAAATACATTTAAGTATATTTATTTTTCACTAGGAGAGATATACTGTCAAATGGACAAGAGCAGCTTTTCAGGTTGCATTTATGTGAGCCAAGACTTTAGCTTAGCTATATCTTGCTTTTAAAGCATATACTTTTATTACGTTTGTTCTCAGTGAGTGCCACATTGGATGTTTGCCACCATTTGCTTAAAGGAGAAGTCCACTTCCAGAACAAAAATGTACAGATAATGTTCTCATCCCCTTGTCATCCAAGACGTTCATGTCTTTTTTTCATCAGTCATAAAGAAAATATGGTTTTTTTTTATGTTAAACATTTCAGGATTTTTCTCCATATAATAGACTGGTATGCCCCGATTTTGAACTTCCAAAATGCAGTTTAAATGCAGCTTCAAACGATCCCAAATGCGGATCCCAGCAGAGGAAGAAGGGTCTTATCTAGCGAAACAATCAGTTATTTTCATTAACAATTTAAATACTTTTTAATGTCAAACGCTCGTCTTGTCTTGCTCTCCCTGAGCTTTGTGTATTCTGGCTCAAGACAGTTAGGGTATGTCGATCATTTCAAAATCATCCTGCATCACTGCAGAAGTTACAACCCAGTCTTTGCAAAGTAAACATGCAAAGAAGATCAAACACTCTCAACAAAAAAGGTAAAACAGCGATATAAGATGATTTTGAAGTTGAGGGAGAGCATGAGATGGGAATTTTTTGACATACCCTAACTGTCATGAACCAGACAAAAACAGTTCAGGCAGAGTAAGACAAGACGAGCGTTTGACATTAAAAAGTATATAAGTTGTATTATTTTTATGAAAATAACCAAGCGTTTCGCTGGATAAGACCCTTCTTCCTCGGATGGGATTGTTTACAATTGCATTTGGGATCGTTTGAAGCCACATTTAAACTCCATTTTGAAAGTTCAAAATTGGGGCACAATATCTGTCCATTATATGGAGAAAAATCCTGAAATGTTTCCTTCAAAAAACATAATTTCTTTATGACTGAAGAAAGAAAGACATGAACATCTTGGATGACAAGGGGTGAGTACAGTATCTGTCAATTTTTGTTCTGGAAGTGGACTTCTCCTTTAATAGTCAGTACTCAGTACTTTTCCTAAACTGTTAGAGGCTGTAATCACAGGGACAGAAAACTGCTCATTTTTAATCTGCATGCTTCAAAACTTGATTGGACATTCAAAACCTTGTTTGATCGCACCAGCCTGTTAAATGAATGTTACGTATTTTCTGCTCTGCTGATCTGGTTTCTGTCAAAGAAACATGGTTTTATGTCTCTAGTAAATGTTGTGAATGTTTTCATAATGGTTATATTAAAAACACAGATTCTGACATATATAAGTGCATTTTACTTATGGATTAACTAATGATGTGCTTTTTAGTTTAAAATATCCTATAGAGACGTTGGTACTATGCTGCTTAGTTATGATATGTTATATGTAAATTTAATTAATTATGTATCTGGCTAAACAGATTTAGCACTGATAACATGAATTATGTACTTCAAAAGGGATTCAGCGATCTCAGAAGGGATAAAAGTAAAATAAAAGTAATAGTTTTCAGCAAGAGAGCTTTTTATGGTGAATTTTTTCTGGTATTTTTCTTGAGTGGCCATGAGTAGGTTATTACTAATGTATTGGTCTGGTTTGGGATCAGATCCCTTCTAATGCAGTACTTCAGCTTCATTACAGTGCCAGTGTTCCTGTCAGCACTGCACAGTTGGCAAGTATCAGAAAAAAACAAGCAAACGCTCGATAATCTGGGCGTGATTCTTTGCAGCTTAAACTGTAGCAGTCTAATGTATAAGTAGCATCACAAAGATTGATTTTTAACTAGAGCTCTTGTGGTTACACCCTCTTTTAAAGAAGTTTACCCACACTGATTATTTTAATATGCATTTCAGATGTTTGTTTACGTCTTAAACCTTAAAAAAATATACTGTGTAATTTTTTCTTCACTAAAAAAAAGTAATGACTGTTTTCGAATGGGTTTCCTGCACCGTCTGATAGTCCCTCACCATACACACACCACTGGTTGAGCCAAAGTTGCGTTAGACTGCTCAGATTAGCCCAACAACATCCAAAAGTGCCACAGAGACAGATTATTTTACAGGGAAATACAAGTACAAGTGGTTTACCTATGTCCACTGTGTTCATCCTAAAAGTTTGCTTGGCAAGTCACTGACCTGTCTGCCCTCTTCCCCTGCAGCTGAAGCAGGAGGCCCAGCCGTTGCACCTGGCCTCTCACGCAGCTCACCATGTGAATCGCTGCCGCCTCTTGGAGGACAAGAACAGAGCTCTTAAACTAGAGCTAGCCGCTCTCAGACAGCAGAAACAGCAGCGTCGATCGCTGGTAAGTCAGTTTGTGGTGTGATTTTGTTGCTTGTTGTGCAGTTTTTGGCAATAATCACACTTCTGGATTTCAACATGTTGTCTGAAACTCTTCTTTCCTGGTGCGAAGCTTAATGAGTGACAGCAACAGTTGTTTTCTGTAAGGTAAAATGCTCAGGAAGTCCCTGAATCATCTACTGTGTTCCAAATGGTGTGATGCTGGAGCTGTTGCCCTGGCAACAAGCCCACTGGTGAGGGAGGACAGGTTGGTAATGGAAAACTGACAGACCATAATAATGGCTTTTGTTATAAGCCTCAGTTGCAACAGATCAATTTCGTCCCGCTGAATGGAGATGGGAAGTGACATGCACAAATTTAAGTGAGCTTGAGCACCGCTGAGAAAGTTTGCTGTACTTTAGAGCACGCTTTAGAACTGTACCGGAAATTAAGCAATTGCGTTGAAGCAAAAAGTTTTTTAAGGGGATGGGGAAAAGGATGAAAAACGTGTCATGACTTACTCACCCTCATATTGTTCCAAACCTGTATGACTGTCTTCCTTGCAACTCTGAAGACTGATAATGTTCCCCTTTAGGGGGCTGTTCACCGTTGCAACTGGATTTTTCAGTCAGTGAACTGAACTCATTGAATATCAGCCTGATTTATTCAAATCATTCAGATGAGTTTTGTAAACTTTATTAACTGATTTTCTGTTATTAAAGGGGTAGTTCACTCAAAAATGAAAATTCTGTCATTGATTACTTTACATTTACATTGCTGTCTACGCAGGGTCAGAACGCTGTATGGGTAAGATGAGCCATTTTTACTAATGTGGTCCTCAAGATAAAGAAAAAATGAGGCAGAAGTACAATGAAAGTATCTAAAGTAATTTCAGGATGTTTACTATCATTTTAATTTATCAGAATTTATCTGTGTCAACAGGTTTTAAAATTATGGCTTTTTGTAAAAAAAAGTGTTCCTCTGGCTCAATTTGCCACAGGTTAGGGGTAAGCTGACCCGAGTCAGTGGGTAAGATGAACCATCTGAGCAAAAATTGACCATCTGGCTGAATCTGACTCAAACCCATGTGAAATTTTACAGATAATTTACCTCTTTTGAAAACTTAATAATCAAATTTCATTTTACAAACAGTCATATATCTTGTCTTAAAGCTAACTTAAAATAAAACCAATCAAATAAAGTTTAATTTTCAATCTTTGTTTGCATTTCTGAAACAATATGTTGAACCCCAAAGTTTTAACCTTCCCAAAAACAGATTAAACAGACAGTTTGTTGAGTAAAATTAAACAAAAACTGAATTAGAATGAAGGAATGGTAGTTTTTCTGCAATGTCAAACAGACCATTAGGGACTACAGGTGGAAAGACATATTTGATTATAATGTGATGAAAAGCATCTTCTGGTTCTCAGAGAAGGATTTGTTGCACTTGTACACTGTCCCTCCCTATCAATTAAACTAAATATATATATATATGATAAACTAAACCAGTTTCAGATTAAAATACCATTTTATACTTACAATGGGGTAAGTTAAAGTGTTGGCTCAACTTACCCCACAGCATTTGGGCACAGACTTTGCCCCATAGCTTGCATTTTGTAAAAAAAAAAAAAAAAAAAACTACCTTGTTTACCAATTCAGGCTAATATTTAACTAAATGATTTGCATGGTTTATATGTTGCTAAATCTCCTATATGCATCATAAATATATTTTGACCTGGATAAATTTGCTTTGATGTGACAGCCATTATATCTGTTACACTACAAATTTTACTTTGACAAGCCAAAAACAGTTTTTAAAGTAAATGGGTGCCGTCCACTCCTCCCATGTGTGTCTCTGGCAGAAATGATGTGTGATTCCAAAATACATGGTCACATGACATTGTAAGTGTACAGTTATCAAGGTACAGGGGTGGGTCAACTTACCCCACTCTCCCCTATGGCCAGTTTGATTGATATTATGCTTTTATGTTGCTTAACAGATAGTAGTGCTCTAAATGCAACAGCACCAGAGTAGGTAATGCATCCTATCAATTATTTATTTAATTGTATTATAAGTTGGCATGGGCAACTATGTCTGCATGAGTTTTAAGAGCACACTCATATCATATTTTCAAATATTGTGGGTTTGTGTTTTGCTTTGAGAGTGTTTTCATTTAAACAAACTTTTGTATTAAACTGTTAGATTTTCTGTGCTTTAATGCAAAGTCCTTTAACTTGAAAGAGAGAGAAGGGAACGTCAAGTCTGCCAAGGCTGGCATTGGTTCAGATTCAAAATGATCACACCTCTTCATTTATTAGCTTCAGTTGTGATAGCGGTGAAACAGACGAATATGCCGTGACAGTTGTTGCAGTGCGAGTCCTATGGCTGGTTGCCAGGCGACCGTCTCTGACGGACAGCGCGGAGAGTGAACCTGTGGTGAGGAATGACCTTCTGTCTCTAGAGGAAGTGTCTCACGCTTGCTGCTGCTTAGGAACCGCCCACCTCATCTCCATGGCGCTGCCTGTCCTGTGGAGAAAGGGAGGCCGTGGAAAAGCCTGGCTGTAGTATAATTAGTTTCATGAATAACAGTCATGACTATAATGACAAAAGCAGATAATTAATACAGAGTAATAACAGTCCGGAGAGAAGCACATCTACTTAATTAGCTGAGCCAAAGTATGTTTCAGTAGAGAATTTAGATGAGTAAAAGGAGTACAGAGTGTTTTTCTGGAAGGAGGTTGCCAGTCAAGAAAAGAGAGAGTTGTATCTGAAGGGTTGGGCTCTGGCTTGGGTTGCCATGTCCCCTAATAGAATTAGACTCAGACAGTGATCTCTTAGCCGGGCCATGCTGCTTGCTTAACTGTATTTTCCTCTCCATTGCATCGACCGCTGGAGTCATTTGGAGCAGGAGGTCCATTCCATTCCAGATCCTTGTCTCATAAGTTAGACCAGAACAGGAAGCATCAGTTCCTGCTGAATACGTGCCCACTCAGTGCTTGTCGTTAATTGCAATCTTGTGTTGAAATGTGAACGCGATATAATTTAAAGCAAACATTTCAGGATGTAGGCTGATACTGGACTTAAAGGGATAGTTCACCCAAAAATGAAAATTCCAGCATTAATTACTCGCCCTCTCATCGTTACAAATTCGTAAGACCTTCGTTCATCTTCGTAACACAAATTAGGATATTTTTGATGAAATCACATAGCTTTCTGACCCTGCATAGACAGCAATGATTTATGGCCCTATGATTTCAGCGATGTGGAAAACACGGACGCAATTCAGTCATAAAAATGGAATTTACAGTTTAACGCAGAATGTCACGGAATTTGTCAAAGTTTGGAAGAATTAATCAAAAGAGGCCGCTCCTATGATAGTTGATTGACATGAGCGTCTTACCCAGCTTACATCAGCTGTAACAGTCCAACCTCCATTGTTTTGATGCCGGAGCTGGGATGTAGGTTAGACAAGAATATTTCCGATTGAGGTGTTGTGTTGCTGGCTGTGATAATGAACATAGTGGTCATCATTTACTCCCGACACGTGAGCAGTGGATTATGTTTGTTTGTGAAAGGAATGTGCCTCCCGAACTACATAAATGCGTCAATGTTTACGCAAATCATTTTTGATCCAGCTTCACCTACAGCAGAAGTGAGTATAAGGGTTTTTTATGAATCTCTGCAATCTGCAACCTTTCCTAATAACGTGCTAGTTAGCAAGTTTCATGGCTAAACACACTAAATGCGCTAAATGCGGCTAAAGTAAACAGGCTCGTCACTCCACAGCGAGAAGAGAGGGGCGGGGCGAGCAGAGCTCATTTGCATTTAAAGGAGCAATCCATCAGAATGGGTTGCTTTTTGCAGAGCTCATTTTGACAAGGTAAAAATGTTGTTGTTTTACACTACCATTGAGAATTTTTAACTAAAGTACATTGTAGACTTTTTATTAAGACCCTAAGGAATAATATCAACGTGAAAAACGGGCATCCGATGAACCCTTTCAATAAGAATCCTGCATGTTCCGCGTGCCTCTGTGTTAATGAATGGCGCAGACGCTGGGTTTTGCTTACAGCACATACTGAAGTACGCATGGCGCCCATTGTGATTTCAGTGTCTGCTGTTTCAACAAATGAACCAAATGACTTAAATACATGAACAACATCTTTAGAACTGATCTGAGAGTCACTTTATTAACATTTGACCGTTCCATTTGAGTAAAATTTATTGCAATTTTCTCCCCGCGGCTGTGTATCACTTCTAGCCACAACCAGCGTCAGATACAGGTATTCACGGCACCCCGTCAAAATAAAAGTTCGGTTTAACTTGAAGATGTATATGCCAGAAATATTACTATTATTTAGAATGTACGTAATACTACTTTTTAAAGAAATAATCACACAAAATTTCATGTTTTAATTTTAATAGTAAATCCCCTTTACTTTACTATATGTTTAATTTTCATTAATTGAAAGATAATGCCTTCATTTGATAACCAGCAAAAATATTACGTACACAACACAGAATTTCTGAGGGAAAAAAATTCACAAGGCAACTGAAATGTTCAAGGGCCAGAAAGGTAGTGATTACAGGTGTGGAATGACATGAGGGTGAGTAATTAATGACAGAATTTTCATTTTTGGGTAAACTATTCGTTTAAAAGTTAGATTTCAAAAAGCACAATATTAAGTTTTAGCTGATATAGATCTACCGATAATAATTATTGTAATAAATAAATTCGTCATTTGTTTAATTTGAGTGAATTTAGGAATTATGCCATTCAAGTGGATAACCATTTTAAAATTCACCAAATATTACATATAAGAATTTTATTAGATTATTAATGTTTTTAAATATTCGATTAGAGGAAAAAATAGGGTTAATGCACAATTAAATATTTCATATAAATCTATCATCAATTAAAATTTCTAATAACTGATATGGCACCACTGCCTAGTTGCATTTTAAATATTTTGTGTTTCAACAAGAAACATTAAACTGAAGTTCCTTCTGTAAATTACTCTTTTGTTAATCACTTGCCTAATTTCTTAAAACCCACGGCATTATGTGGAAGTCATATATTATGAGCGTGATTGGCCATGGGGAATAATATTGTGACCTCAGTTCTCTGAAAGCAATTTTCACAATTGATTTCTGCATGCCAGTTGCCAAAACAGAATGAATCACTGCCTGTAAACTAAAACCTGGGATTAATATTTATTCCTCTGCTGCTTGTAAATTCCCATTTTTAGAGTCGTGCCTCTGTGACTCTGTATATGGAAGGGAGAGGAAAAACAACAAAACACCTTCAGGGAAGATATTTGGTTTAGTTTCTGGAGCGAATATCCCTTCTCTCGCCCTTCTGCACTTTATCTAATTGAAGCATCCCATAGAAATACTTACAGTCAAAGGTTTAAAACTCTCAGCTACATTCATATTAACATCAAGTCCGTAAGGGTATTTTCTCTATTCAGTTAGATATTTGAGTTAAGCATACAATTAAATTAAGTTCAGCAAAATAATAGATTTTTGCAGCGTGCTTTACTAACGTCTGTCTGAAGTCATCCTTTCTAAAAAAGCTTCTGTCAAAACATATTGTAGAAGTAAATGTAAATAGTATCTTTCCCAACTCTCCCAGACCTCTCTAGAGAGTTACTCCTACACTGTTAACCTCTCCATGCTGAACTGAGATACTTTTATAAAACTACAAATATTTTAAAACATCAATGAAACTGCATTTTTTTTTTGATTATTCCTTTTTATTGGTATTATTTAGCTGTTTTTTTCCCTTAGTGGCAGAGAGCATAAGTCATTACTTCAGATTAGCTTTAAAAGTACAGCTGCCACAAAACCATGACACAGTGTAAAGTTTGTATCTGTACATATATTTTATTATTTAATGTGCTTGTCTTCACTGTTTCTGCAATGTATATGCACTCCCTTTAACTGGAAATCTATATAGGCCACCCCCATACATATGGAATCCCACAATTTTATCGGCGCTTTAAAAGCTTTGTGGTATGATGCTCCGTATCCATTACACCAGCAGCTCTATTTCGATGCGGCGCATAGACCTCCCTCTAGAGCGAGCCGAAAGCCACATCCTGCATCATTTTATACCTAGTCATGTTTGCAAGCAGAGGTATCAGTCTGACTGCAGGGTTTCTCACATGTGGGACTCCCTTAAAGCAGTGCTGATTACAGCAGACGGCAAAGGAAAGAGGTTGGTACCTCTGAAGCAGGGTAACGTGAGCATCTACACATGTGTCTTTGTTTGTGTTAGTGTAATGATTTCGATTTTTCATTTTTTTAAAGGGAGCATAAAACAGAAATGATCATTAAAAAAAAAAATTCTGAGCTGTCAGATGTGTTAAAAGGACAGTTCAGCTAAAAATGAAAATTCTGTTATTAATTACTCACCCTCATTCATCGTTTCAAACCCGTAAGCCCTGCGTTCATCTTCTAAACACAAATTTAGATATTTTTGATGAAATCTGAGAGCTTTCTGACCCTGCATAGACAGCAATGCAATTTTCAAGGGCCAGAAAGGTAGTACGGACATTGTTAAAATAGTCCATGTGACATCAGTGGTTCAACCATAATTTTTTGAAGCTACGAGAATACTTTTTATGCACAAAGAAAACAAAAATGACAACTTTATTCAACAGTATTATTTTATGCCAAAAATAATTAGGATATTAAGTAAAGATCATGTTCCATGAAGATATTTTGTAAATGTCCTACTGTAAATATATCAAAACTTAATTTGTGATTAGTAATATGCATTGCTAAGAACTTCATTTGGACAACTTTAAAGCCGACTTTCTCAATATTCTGATTTTCTTGCACCTTCAGTTTCCAGATTTTCAAATAGTTTTATCTCAGCCAAATAGTGTCCTATCCTAACAAACCACACATCCGTGGTAAGCTTATTTTTTCAGCTTTAAGATGATTTATAAATCTCAGTTTCGAAAAATTGACACTTATGACTGATTTTGTGGTCCAGGTCACATTTGAAGCAGAATATACAGACAATGAAGTAAGGCTGTGTTTACACTAGTGCGTTTGCATTTTAAAATGGCTGCAGTACACAACTGAAAATGCATGTCACATGACCATTCATGCAGGTACAAAGATAAATATGTATAATTATTTAGATGGCGTAACCATCTACGTGCTTGAAGCGGTCGAATGGGGAATCTACCTGTACATATCTATGGCTAGTACGGCTACAATAATGAGCATGATGTTATTGTTTACACACTCGTCAAGGATACGCAGAGCAAATGTGGTCAGCCACGCTATCGTTTTTTACCCTGGTGAAAAAAACAGCATATGCTGGTAGGTATGTTTTGATGCTGGTTAGGTAGCTTTTGATGCTGGTTTAAACTGGTCCTTAGCTGGTTTATGCTGGTCCTTTGCTGGTTCATGCTGGTCCTTGACCAGCAACATGACCAGCAAAAACCAGCAAAGGACCAGCTTAAACCAGCATCAAAACCTACCTAACCAGCATTCCAGCATCAAAACATACCTACCAGCATATCTGAAAGTTTTATCACTTTCTGACAGGAGGAGGATCCAATCGAGCCACGAGTTTAGTCATCAAACCTTTATTAACCGACAGCAGCTTATATATTTGGTTGAAGAGCGGAGCACTTGAGTCACGCGCAGAAAACAAAACTGACGGGAGTGGCTTCAGTGGAAACTGAATATAAAACTTTCAGATAACACAGCTTGTTTCTCCATCACTTACTGTAAGTTACTGAAACCACATATGAAAGCATGGAACAGGCGGTAGACGCACATTTGTGCGGCAGAGCTGCTCTCTTGCACTGAATGACGTAACAGACAACTAGTTGTCCAGTCCTGTTCAGTTCACACAGCGCGAGTGTTCCAAGAATGCGCTTGTGAGTCGTGAAAATTTACGGGAGTGAGTTCAGGTATGTGGTTGTCACACCTGTAAGTAACCGTACTCTCTGTGAACGTAAACGTATTAAGGACTCAAATTCAGGACTGACAACCTTATTCTGCTGCTGTGTGAACGCCGCCTAAAACAGGATCTGCATCGTTTTCAGAAGTCTCCATTTTCGGGGGTCAAAAACGCCGGAGTAGTGTAAACAACACCGTTATGCGTTATATGTGTTAAGTTATGCATTTTAAGACAAAAACACACTATTTAAAACATAGCCTAAGAGAGATGGAAATTCTATGCCAGAACGCCAGTTCATGAATAAAGATGTTCTTTTTTTCTTCATGCACAAGAAGTATTGAACCACTAGTCCAGTAGTTGAACCACTGCTGTCACATTAACTATTTTAACAATGTCCTCCTTACTACTCCTGGGCCTTGACCACGTTGCTGTCTGTGCAGGGTCAGAAAGCTCTCAGATTTCATCAAAAATATCTTAATTTGTGTTCTGAAGATGAACGAAGGTCTTACAGGTTTGGAACAACATGAGGGTTCGTAATTAATGACAAAATTTTTGACAACATTTTTGGGTGAACTATCCCTTTAAACATTTATCAGCATTTATTAATAATGGTTTCTTTTAATTTAATAATTAACTAATGTTAATTTATACAAAAGTATGTAAATATAGTAGTAGATACATGAATTTGAAAAGTATTGTTTGATATAGTTGTTTAATAATTAATAATAACTTCCAGTATTCCAGAAAAACTTGACTTTCAGTCATCGTTGGGCATCAATCCTTGCTGATGTGGTTGTGGTGTACATAAGCCAAAAACACATTAATGATTTTTCCCAATTAGCTCCACCTATTCCTTGCGTCTGTTTCACTTTTGCATGGAGGTTTGGTACCGGCAGGGAGGGATCATGGTTTTAGGAGTTGCCGCCCACTCGACAGCCTATTTCCATCATTTCCCCTCCCACTTCCTCTCTCCTCCACCCGCACTCAGCATCAGTCACTCAGGGAGGGGATGAAGGGCAGACCGTAGCGTATGGTGGGGGAGCACTGTGCCTCTGCTTCTGCAGCATGCAGCAGGCCTTGTAAAGAGAGAAGGAGAGCGAGAAAGAGAGAGAGCTGCCGATACTGCTGTCTGACATTTGCACGCCCAGAGGAAGCGAGACGGAGGAGGAGAGGAAGAGTGCAGAAGGGAAAGGAAAGAATATTTTCTGAACAGGTTTAACAGCCTTTGGAACTGAGACGGTAAATGTTTTCTCTTCTCATTCATCCTTTTGCTGCAGTTCTCTGTTTCTCTCACTTTCCTTCCTCTGCCTGCAGCTTGGCTGTGGGAATTCCAACGTGTGTTTCTGCATGAGGAGCTGTGCAGCATAGTAAATCCTCTCTCTCACGCTCTCTCTCTCTGTATATATGCTCATAGCTGGGTATTGCCTCAGTTCATACATCATGTATTTTCATGCTTTTAGATGCATGATGAAGGATGATGCAAGAACTTGATTTTTCTCAAGCATGATAAGAGATGAAGGGTTTCTCTTTAGACACGTACGCATGCATTATCAAAATGTGTTACTTTTTGTGCAGATTGGAGATTTTCTAAACTGTGATTTTAGGTTTTATGGGTTGTCCTGGGTCAGACTTTTTAAACTGGGCAGCCAGCTTCCTCACTGCATCTTGCCGGTTGTCATGGTTACAGCGAATCCCCCGCCTTTGCTGAGTGACACTTGCTGTTCAATAGTTATTGACTTATTTAAAAATACCCCACGCCCTGTGTTCTCCTTCTGGTCCTCTTACAATCCACTCAGACGGTCATGTGAATGAATGCATTATTTGCTGTTTGCAAGATTAGAATATGTCAGTCAGCACATTGTCTCAATTAAACGTGTCTTTGTCTGCTCACTACCTTTAAAGCGGATGTTATTATGTGCATAGTTAGAGCAAGACCCATAATCGTCTTTGTAAATGTACATCATTAGTATAGAGTTGTATATTCCCTTTGGAAATGTAAATCTTAATGTAAAGTCCTCCGTCTTTGTCTTAATTAAGTGGACCTTTGCTTCAGGACATTTGCAAGAGTTATCATCCAAAGACAAGAGCGTATCCTAATACATTAAGCTAGCGTACATTCAAAGTCAGTCAGGATGTTCTCAATGCCAAACCGAGCCTTGAGTCTCAGCCAGATTCATCACTGTTTCTTTTTTAGGATGGTGGGGGAAACAGGCTTAAATGACGGTACTCTAATACCCAGCTAACAAGTCATCCTGAGCTGCTTCAAAATCCATGATGCTGTCAAAGTGATTCAAAGTGGCCTATTTCTAGTGATAATGCACATAAATGTTAAAAAAGACTACCGGTTCCATCATCCCAAAGTCAATGGGGTTTTTTGAATGCGTTTTGGTTGAATGCCTGAAATAAGGCCTGTGGTTAACACAAGCTTAAGATATTTTCATGTTTTATTCTACCACACAAAATACGTCATTACTACCCCACTTTTTACCCCGATTTTTTAAAGCTTTTATGTGTCTTTAAAAAGATGATTGCTAACAAGTGGCTTAATGGGACTACAGAGGTTTTCAAGGCGATTAAACTTCATCACACGGAATAGGAAAATGCATCTACTCGCTAGTCTGCTTTTAGTGCCTCGCGGTGTTTGTAATCACTCTTGCAGACTGTTCTAACTAAAATTTGTAGATTTTAAAGAGTTGGCAGAAGCTTAATAGTAATTCACTTGTAATCTAAAGTTAGTATTTTACTTCTGGTGGTTGCATTTAGCCTTCAAAATTCAAAAAGGGGACATCAGATGCAAAATTTACTTTTAAAAGGTGTTTGCATATAAATGTGTCTTAGCAGTGTGTGGATACAACCACCCTACAATTGTAAAAAATTCATTCACTCCTTTTTTTAATCCTCAGAAAACCTAAACCATCTCAATTATCAAGCCGTTTTGATTTCCTGAGCAGTATGATATCATACTGCTCGGGCCCTGCCCACGACCGCTGACAAACTCTCCCGTATTAATATATTTCCGCTCTCAGCCACTTGTAAGCCATGCTATTTTTTCTGTGCTCCAACAGCTTTAGTGACAACAGGCCTACTTATTAAGCAATGCAGGTGTTGGTAAAAGTGTAAAAGTGAATGTAAGAGTCTTCATTTTCTCCCGACATCAGCGCCACTGAGGACGCGGTGGATTAGGGTTTTTTTTATGGTAATGCGCCACCAAATACACAAAAATCAGAAGAGAGGGGCGGGGTGAGCATTATTTATTATCGTTTAAAGGGACATGCACTGAAACAGGTCACTGTGAACAGAGCTGTTTTTGACAAGGTATAAAGGATATTGATTATAATTTACAAGAAAATATTTGAATTACTTCAAATAAGTAAAGCCAGGTACTTTGTTTTTTTTTTCCATTTATTGACTGACAAGTCTCCTGTCCCCATGTCGAGAGCAATCACGTTCTGTGCGCTGTGTAAACATGATGTTAATGTAGTTCTAGACTAAATGTGAAAAGGCATTAATTAATCTTACTCGCAAAAAACAGATTCAGTATTCCTCAAAATGAATAAAAACAGTGAAATGCAAACTCTGAATATGATGCAGACCTGCAATAATTAAATGATGAATAACACAAATATCCTTTATGTATCGAATCCCATTTTATTAACCAGTGTCTTTGATGTTGAGCTTCAATGATCCAATTTAACCACACTAATAAGCAAAAATTACTTTAGATAATCTAACATTTGTGCTTTCTTCTCTTGCGTTCTACTATACAGACGTGAATTTACTTTTCCTTTAGCCTGAGTTGTATTCATTTCACTTTTGGTGTGAAAGGGCTTTTACATTTGTTAAAATTAATCTGTAAAAATAATATTCCCTTTTTCAAATTGAACCGTTCTCAGATGACTGTCGTTGTGGCGTCACACCGACAGAGGCCGCTCCCACGATAGTTGATTGACATGAGTGTTTTACCTCAGATCAGTTGTAACAGTCCAACCTCCATGTTATGATGCCGGAGTGGGGATGCAAGTCAAGAATTGAGCGACTGAGGTGTTGTGTTGCTGGATATAACAATAAACATAGTGGTCGTCATTTACTCCCAACATCTGAGCTGCTGAAGATGCAGTGAATTACGTTTGTTTGTGAAGGGAATGCACCTCCCGATCTACATATTTGTCTATGTTCACACGAATCATTCGTGATCCAGCTTCACATACAGCAGAAGTGAGTATAAGGTTTTTTTTATGAATCTTTGCAATCGCCTTTCCTAATAATGTGCTAGTTAGCAAGTTTAGAGGCTAAACGTGGCTAAATGTAAAAGTAAACAGGCTTGTCACTTCACAGAGAGAAGAGAGGGGCGGGGCAAGCAGAGCTCATCTGCATTTAAAGCAGCCTCGACCAGAATGGGATGATTTTTGCAGAGCTGATTTTGGCAAAGTAAAAAGGGTGTTGTTTTAGACTACCATTGAGAATTTTTAACCAAAGTATATTATAGACTTTTCATTAAGACCCTAAAGAATCATATCAACTTGTGGAAAATGGGCATCCGATGACCCCTTTAAAACTAACCTTCCCCAACACTGGATGATTGCTGGAAACAACCTTGAACCCAAATGACCGAGGTTCAAGATAGAAAGAAAATGTCCTGTACAGGTAACATTAGGCTGAGTAAGTGACAATCAAATTATAATTTTGTTGGTGACCTATTTCTTTAAAGGTTTGTTCAGAGCCTTATCAAGCTAAAAACACAGAGATGCACTGATAATCACAGCCTAACAAACTCAGAGTCTTCTTGGCACCAAGAGTCTCGGGACGGCAGGATGCTGAGCCAAGAATAAATCAATCACCATGTTGACATCCTGAGCACTGTAGCATCATTATCACACCCCATGCATATATCTCTGGGGTTCACAGGAGGAAGCTTCCACCACTACATATGTGAGTGTCATGAGAAAGACAGGGAGATTAGAAGTTAACGATTAAGTCTCTCTGTGGCGTTAAGCTTGAGATTTTTAATTTTTTACCTGTAACCTGCTCTCTGTCCCTCCCCTCACTCACCCTCTCTTCTCCACTGAATGGGAACCGGTTCCGGTTATGAGGCACAGAGAAGGCGGGCACACCACACGTCTATTTTGAATTCCCAAGCAGTGTCCCTGTAGTCCCCCACTCCAGAGATTATCTCTCAAAATGTGTAGGAGAGAGTCCTGAATAATCCTACGCTTCCCGAGAAACCCTTTTGCAAACACGGACCCCCTCCGAGGCATCTCTGCCCCCATTTCGCATTAGACAGACGTATATAAATTGATAACGCAGTTGATGCGGTTAATGGATCCATAACGGTATCTTATAATAGAGCAGCTATATGATAGAGCAGCTAGAAATGCGAAACCCGAGATTTCCTTCCCATAGAGATCCACGTCCACCCTGTTGAAATATACCACGTCATGGTGATTCCTTTCACGGTGTACAATTACACATGAACCATTTTGTATTTTCACAATCTTGGACCGTTTTCCAAGTGGAGCGAGTTTGCTGTACCCGTTGAGTTTAACAATGAATTGTGAATGAGCGCCAAATAGGCTGCTCGTTCTCATGGTTAACATGCTACCTGGATGAGTAGGTTTCTATAGCAACCCCAGAGTCCCCTCCCCCACTGTAAAACGCACAAGAGCACGCAATGCATACCGCTTTGACTGCTCCCTCCGACTTGCCAGAGATGATGCTGTCATTTTGCCAGTCGAGCAGTGCGAGGATTTACTGTATAGTGTTACTAGCTCAGATAAATGATCAGTGTTTTCTCGTTCATCTCATTTATTGAAAAGTATTGTGTTGTTATAATCAGGTTGGTTTGGGTGAAAAAGCCCTTGGTTTAGGAAAGCTCAGCTGTGTAACATGTTGACACAGATGAAACGGTTGTTACTTCCACACCACTAGGTTTGAGCTCCCAGCTGTTCCTTCTCTGCCCCTGCCTCAAGAGCCCTAATGTTACGCATCGCTGCTTTGAAACACCCATCGTTAGGTGTCGCACACCCTCACACACTTGCAGAGTTTTCTTTCTGGCATACCAAGATACATTCTTTATGCTAAATGCCCTATCTGATACTGTTCTTGAAGTAATACTGCCCTTGAAGGACTAGGATGTATCTTTTCATTTGTGTGGGTTTGTTGTTTCATTTGAGTAAATATGGTATTTTCCCTGTTTAAGGTACTTTTATAGTATCTGGAATCTGCTTCAATGCAGTCGTTTTAAGTAAAGGGACAGTTCACCCAAAAATTAAATTTCTGTCATTAATTACTTACCCTCATGTCGTTCCAAACTTGTAAGACCTTCATTTATCTACAAAACACAAATTAAGATATTTTTGATGAAATCCGAGAGCTTTCTGACCTTGCATAGACAGCAATGCAACTACCACGTTCAAGACTCACAAAGGAAGTAAGGACATTGTTAAAATAGTCCATGTGACATCAGTGGTTCAACCCTAATGGGTTAGTTCACCCAGAAATGAAAATTAGCCCATAATTTACTCATCCTCCAGGCATCCTAGGTGTATATGACTTCCTTCTTTCAGATGAATCCAATTGGAGTAATATTAAAAATCATCCTGGCATTTCCAAGCTTTATCATTGCATGGGCGGATGTTTTTCCTCATCAGTCCAAAACAAGTCCAAAAATGCATCCATCCAAAACAAAAAGTGCCTCACACGGCTTTGGTGGAGAGATCAAAACAAAACAACGTCACGAATTATAAGTTCAAAATGAGGGTTTGTAAAGGAAAATGTCAGAGGATTTCGATATAAACAAAGAAGAGATTGGTTTTGCTTTGCTAAAGTAAGGAAACTTTGCTTCTTTTGCTCCTGTAAACAAATGGTGGTTTTCACAAGACTCACCAGCGCATGTGCAACGCCGACGTCCTACGTCATCCGCCCGGAGTTGCTTCCGAGTATTACCAGGCAACGCAAACTAGATTAAAGTGATTATTACTTTTTTGATATGGATATTTTCCTTACAAAAATGCATCGATTCGCTACAGGAGGCCTTTATTCATACGGATAGATGTACTTTATTGGACTTGTTTTGGACTGATGAGGAGAAACACCTGCCTATGCAATGATAAAGCTTGGAAAAGCCAGGATAATGTTTAATATAACTCCGATTTGATTCGTCTGAAAGAAGAAAGTCATATACACCTAGGATGTCTGGAGGAGTAAATTATGGGCTAATTTTCATTTTTGGGTGAACTAACCCTTTAATTTGTACATCAGAATGCTGGCTCCTGCTTCAGCAGCACCATGTACATGCATGAAACTGTCGCACGTCGAAGACTGGAGCTTTCGTAGCTTTATAAAATTAAGGTTGAACCACTGATGTCACATGGACTTTTTTAACGATATCCCTACTAGCTTTCTGAGCCTTGAATGTTTCAGTTGCGTTGTTGTCTATGAAGGGTCAGAAAGCTCACGGATTTCATCAAAAAAATAGCTTAATTTGTGTTTTAAAGATGAACGAAGGTCTCACGAGTTTGGAGCGACATGAAGGTGAGTAATTAATGACAGAATTTTCATTTTTGGGTGAACTATCATTTTAAATGATTAAATTCACTTCCTCTTTCATGTATTCTGTCATAAAATATGTATTTAAATCTTGTCAGTTAAATTGGTTAAAATTAGTCATGTCCTTTATTTCTTGTTCTTCATCATTCTAGGAGTCAGAGGTCAACGAGCGGAGGAAAAGGTGTCAGATCCTTGAGAGGGAGGTGAAAAACAAGACATTAGAATGTAAGACTTTGGTAAGTACAAGTTACACAGTGCATAATGTCATGGCTGATAATGTCAGAAAGTCATTTGTTGTTTTCTGGTGCACTACAAAAAGGATAAACCACAGCTGATACACTTTAAAGATTGTTCTAGCTTGGGTATTATTTCTGAAATGCACATCCTTCCTTGCTAAAGCTTTCAGTGCTCTCAACAACCAATTCTGTGCTTCAGCACCTTTGGCTTTGCTAGCCATTCTCTTTTCCAACTTATTTCAGACAGGTTTCCTGAGCACTCCAGTGTTTCGTTAAAGGGATAGTTTACCCAAAAATAAAAAGTATGTCATTAATTACTCACTCTCATGTCGTTCCAAGACCTTTGTTCATCTTCGAAACACAAATTAAGATATTTTTGATGAAATCTTTCCTTACTACCCTTCTGAGCCTTGAATGCGTCAATTGCGTTGGTGTCTATGCAGGGTCAGAAAGCTCTCGGATTTCTTAAAAAATATCTTAATTTGAGTTCCGAAGATGAAGAAGGTCTTACGGGTTTGGAACGACATGAGGGTGAGTAATTAATGACAGAATTTTCATTTTTGGGTGATCTGTTCCTTTAATTATTAATCATTTGCATAGATTTGCCTCAAGGCTTGTATATAGACCAGTTCAGTGTTTGCAAACAGTGATGATGTTTTTTGTGGGTGGAGCTTATCTGGTTGCAGAAAATGATGGTTTTCAATGGAGCCATTGAACAAAAAAAGAGTACATTTGAGTTTATATTTCAAAATTCTGACTTTATTCTCGCAATTCTGAGATTAAATCTTACAATTTTGATAAGAAAAAACAACTTGTCCTTCTCTCTTTTTCCCTCGGTTCTGGCTTTTGTTCACCTGAGAATGAACAAACTCACTATTGTTGAGTTAAATTGTTATAAAAAGTGATGAAGTCCGATTTAACAGATATAAACTTGCATTTGCGAGAAAAAAGTCAGGATTGTGAGATAAAATAAATAAATGTTATTTGAAATGTTAATAGTAATAGGTTTAAATATTATGTCATGCTGTAACTGTAGGACTAATACAATGTGTCCCCTACGAACAGCATATGTGAATATTATGTAGACATGTTGTTTAAAGGGGTCATCGGATGCAAAGTTCACTTTTACATGTTGTTTCAACATTAATGTGTATTGGCAGTGTATGTACACATCTACGCTATAATGATAAAAAATCATGCAGTGGTTTTTAATTAATCTTTAAAAATAATATCCCCTTTTTCAAATCGAGCCATTCTCAGATGCCTCCCATGATAGATTGATTGACATGAGCGTCTTACCTCAGACCCGCCTTACATCAGCTGTAACAGTCCAACCTCCATTGTTTCGATGCTGGAGCAGGGATGTAGGTTAGACAAGAATATCTCCGATTGAGCGATTGAGGTGTTGTGTTGCTGGATGATGAACATAGTGTTCGTCATTTACACCCGACATCTGAGCTGCTGAAGATGCAGTGGATTATGTTTGTTTGTGAAGGGAATGCGCCTCCCGATCTACATATATCCGTCTATGTTCGCATAAATCATTCGTGATCCAGCTTCACTTACAGCAGAAGTGAGTATAAGTGTTGTTTAATCAATCTTTGCGATCCCATGTCCTAATAATGTGCTAATTAGCAAGTTTAGCAGTTAAACGCGGCTAAATGCGGCTAAAGTAAACAGGCTCGTCACTCTACAAAAAGAAGAGAGGGGCGGGGCGAGCAGAGCTCATTAACATTTAAAGCAACCTCGACCAGAACAGGATGATTTTTGCAGAGCTGATTTTGGCAAGTTAAAAAAGGTGTTTTTTACACTACCATTGAGAAATTTTAATCAAAGCATGTTATAGACTTTCATAGACCTTTAAATCAAATTTATGCTTCAAAAGTAGAGTAATCATAGTAGGTTTTATCCATTAGCCTTCAGATGGCAATATTCAGAACAATATTCTCTAAGAATTATTTGCATTCCGATTCTGGCATCAAAAGGCACAAAAATAGTTTTTTTCTCTTATTCCATGGATTTTACCCATTTCATTCCACTTGTTACCAGTGTTTTTCTGCCACCACTATGCACACACAGCTGCAAGTGACGTAACTGTGACGTCTACTCCAAATTGGTCTATTGATTTTAAGAACATCTGCAGATTTTAAAGCCTTTGGACTACACGAGAGCTACATTTTAAATATTTGGTCTCACATGTGCAAAGGGCACGTAAGATACCCACCATCTCCCTGCTGTTTGTATGAATGAAGCTACCGCACACCACCTCATTAGTGGAGATCCTGTGGGTGTTTAATGGGAAAGCACAGGAATAGCATGTCTGATCTTAAACCACATGCTCCTTGGTGGCAAATGTGCTTTCAAGACTCCCTGAGAAGATCTTTATCATTTTATGTCAACTATGTTAATTTGATAAAACCCTTGTGTTGCAATTAAAGTAGCACCACTAGCCCAACAGTTGATTTACTCTAATAATTTCTATGAGCTGGGGGGCGTTAATTAGCGTGTTCCATGAGAAACGTGTTTTGCGACTTCTAGAGATGACATGTCAAGAGGTCACAGAGATAGTTGCTCTAAATAACAAACAGCTGTCTAATTGGATCAGATCTGTCTAATGAGCATTTTTCCATCATTGCGTGCCAAACAGTTAAAGTGCCTTATTTGCTTATTGCGGTGTATACATTAGTGCAGTGACAGGATAAGGGAGGATGCGGCTTCCCTCCCGACCTCCTGTAGCTGTCATGGCAACCACCTGCTCTCAGCGGGAGAGGAGCCCTGAGCTTTCACAGCAGGATCAGAGGCTAAGATTTCTGTTTGTTACAGGTACAGACTGGAGATGTCACCTAAGATTGACAGTTCTGCCACTACAGGCTGCATGTTAAAGAATTGAATGTGTTGTGGGTGAATAAAACGTGCGCAGAGAGTGTAGTACTCAGTGCACCAGTGCTGGTACGCTGGTACAGCAGTGGTTATGTAGATAGTTGACATTAAATATTTTTGGGAAGTTGGCATTCTGAAATTGGAAAAAGTACACTATTAGTCAAAAGTTTTTAAGATTTTTGATGTTTGAAATTAACTCTTTTCTGCTCACCAAGCCTGTATTTATTTGATCCAAAGTACAGCAAAAACAGTAACATTTTGAAATATAATTTTATTTGAATATATTTTAAAATGTAATTTATTTCTGTGATTTCAAAGCTGTTACAAAAGCTCTTTATTTCAGAAAAATGCCGTTTTTTTAATCTTTCTATTCATCAAAGAATCCTGAAAAAATTGAACTCTGCTGTTTTAAATATTGATAATAATACTAATAAAAATAATTATAATAATAATAATAAATGTTTCTTGAACAGCAAATCAGCATATTACAATGATTTCTGAAAGATCATGGGACTGAAGACTGTAGTAACGATGCTGAAAATTTAATAAATTATTTTTATAATAATTATTTTATATTAAATTATTTTATGATTTTTAAAAAATATTTTAAACTATATTCAAATAGAAAGCAGTTGTTTTAAATAGTACAAATATTTCACAATATTACTGCTTTTGCTGCATTTTGGATCAAATAAAAGCAGGCTTGGTGAGCAGAAGAGAAATGTTCATAAAACAATAAAAATCTTACTGTTGAAAAACTTTTGACCGGTAATGTACCTAATTATGGTAAAAGTAATTTATTCATAATTTTTAAAATAATGAAAACAAAAAGGTATTTCAAAGCAAATGTTGTAATTAATATAAAATTATAATATTTGTAACTTAAATGTTATTATATTCTACATTATTAGAGGTCTATGTTGAAATAATATTTTAAATTAGGCTTCTACAAACAGCAAAGGTGTCTTTTTTTGAAACATGGTTTAAACATCATCAAGATTTAACAGAGAATCATTTGCTCAGTTAATTAGCTTTAACGTAACTGAAATAGTATTGAAAATCTCTTCACGGTTCGGCTTGACCCACAGATTTACTGCATCCCTGTTTCTCCTGTTATACGTCTGTGGTTGTATAACAACACCCACACATCCTATATGCATCCACAATGCTGCAGTGGTTGGCCATGTAAAGAGCCTCATCTCAGTGAATGTTGTGGAAGGATGAGCAAAGCTTTTCTGAGCAGCTGCAGAACCAGGGGCCAAACTGGAGGGTGGGGATCAGGCAGTCGTGTCTGCTCGAATTAGTCCATTCTTGTGGCACGCTTTCGCTCTCTCTTCCCAAGACCGCCTTCTTCTTTCGCCGTTCTGCTTCTTTTGCCATCCATATGGAAATCAGAAGCAGGATTCCTGGGTATGATACGTGCCGCTGCTTTAACTCACAACCCTGTGAGAGTTTCAGTTGATAATCCCATGGTAGTCTAATCTTTACCACATTAAAGCTGCGTTTAATCAGCCGTGACTGCGCAGCGAACTGCATATTTTTTTACTCCTGCTTTCAATGTGCAGCCAGTTCGGCGGCCTCTTAAAGGTCCCTTGAGCAGAGGTTAAAGACTGTCCTTTCATTTGAGGTAATAGAACATGATGGCTGAAATGTTCCCAAATGTATATGCGGATATGCTAGACGTGGTCCCGTGGGAGGTCTGCGGTGGTCACCGTTTTGCAGGCAGCCGACGTGTGCGCTGCCCTCGTGTGCTGTAGCTGTCATGTCCAGGGTGACGCTGTGGTTGACAGACAGGGCTTCTGACAAGGAAGTTCAAATGCTCCTCTAGTTGCTGTTGAGCAAACCTGCCACCTGATATACTGCGACATGTGAGCCAGTCAGGAAGGGACAGGATGCTGAGTCAGAGACGCTCACAGAGTTCAGCCAGGGTGTGGCACTTTAAAAAACTTCAAGAGATGGATGGCTGTGTTAAACAATCAAATTAGTGGGTTTGAAATGACTTTCTGAGTTTGCTCTCATGCACTTATGGGTAGATGTAGTGCGGTGAGATACAAGTTGTCTTCTCAGAAGTGAGATGATTTTCATTGCATTTCTCATTTTTCTAAAGATTGTTTAAAGGAACCCCAGGTGTTATGTATGGGTTAATATAACATAAATGATATCTCTTATTGAAATATGTAGTAGAATACCCATGAAAGATTTACGTTATTTAAAAAATCAACATCGTTTTATACATGCAGGCGAGATTTATACATATACAGGCGAGCGTTTTTTTTATGCGCATGACGCTCACGGTGATTTCACCATTTGACCGTTCCATTTTAGGAAAACTAGTGTCATATCATATACACACAGAAATGTAAAGGTAGACACGGCAACCCGTCAAAATAAACGTCTGGTTTAATTTGAAGACATTGTGCCTGAAATATATTACTACTATTACTACTAAAATTAAACAAACATTATTTTTAGGGTATAATCACACAACAATTCTTCCATCTTTTAATTTTAATAATAAGTTCCCCTTTGTTTGCGAAATATACTGAAGTTTGCTTAATTTTCAATAATTAAAAGATCAATGAAATTTATATTTTATGCCTTTATTTGATAACCAGAACATTTTAAATACACAACACAGAATTTCTGAGGGTAAAAAACCTTTCATAAGGCTATTTTAAGAATAAATTTGAATAAATTAAGTATGCATTTAAATAATTAGACATGCTAAAACACAGAATTTGATAACTGTAAAACATGGTGAGAAAAAAATAAAACATTTTATAGGGCCCTAAACATGTCATTTCATTAAATTGAAGTTTCATGATTTTAATGAATTAGACATGCTCTTAATAAAATTTAATTTACCATTAAAAAGGAGTTGAGAAAAATGAAAAATGAAAAAAAAAAAAAAAAATGGAATCCAGAAAAATTAAAACGGAAAAAAATGAATTTGGAAAAAAAATAAAACGGAATTTGGGAAAAAATAAAACGGATTTCATAGGGCCCTAGTGGTGGATATGAGTGTGGGCCCAAATGCCATACCATCGATTTTTTTCCCCAAAAATTAAAAGGATGCATTGTCAAGTTGTGTGTGTGGCTGTACGCGTGTGGTGCTGGCGCAATCACTTGATTTTTTCCCCCTTCTAACAGTGGAAATGACTCTTTCTAGTCATACAGATAATCGAAACTGTAAACGGTTTGCCTATGTTTGTGTACATTGACAATAAAAAGAAATCTTTGTGCTTTTGTAAAATAAAGAAAAATGGGATGCCACTTTCAGCCGTTCTCCTTTCTCACAGCACAAAAATGAACCACATCTCTGCATACTAGCTACTTGTTGCACTGTTTTTTCCTTTTGTTTTCTTAAGTAAGAATATTTATCGTATAGAGCTGGTCATTCATTATATATATAGCATAGCTTTATGATGTTTTTTCCAGTACGTGATGTAATGTATCAGTGTGAATCCTCATGTTCTGTTTGCTGCTTTTTGGGCATGTAAAATGAATCCCTGGAAAACAAAATTATCCTTTCTAAAATAATTAAATTCTAATTTAAAATAATCTTATCGGTTAACAGTTAATAATCGGTTAATGAGCGTCGGCTAGGAAAAATAACTGAAATGAACATCCCTAATCGGCATGTTTAGTTCCTGCCAGTTTGGCATCTAGCATTTCAATTCTTCCAGTTCTTTTCTCCTTTTCTTATCGTTGGGAAAGAAATGACTTACATCGCTTCTCTTGTTGCCCTTCAACTAAAAATTACAACCAAAATCCGCACAATGTAGCATCGTATCAGTATTTCATTTTCTGAGTTGTGTTGCGGTAAAAATAGCGGGTAGTGCCAGTAGCTCACCAAGTGCAACCATTTCACGTCATCAAAATAATGGCACCCCACAGACCAAAGTATGTATAAAACGACATGGATTTTTTAAATACCATAACAATTTTAGTAAGAGTCAGCGCCAATAGCTTAGTGGGCAGCGTGCCGACATACAGTGCTGTTGCACTACGGGCGTCCCGAGTTCGAATCCCAGCTCGAGGACCTTTCCCGATCCTGCTAGTAAACGATCATTATTTTTGCAGTTTCATGTAGTGATGCTAGTGGCGAAAAAAAATTATACACTTCAGAAAAGAAGCATAAATGACCTCAATCCAATTAAAAAGGTAATCTACCAACAAATTGAATCCTGGTCTGTGGTAATTGCTGCAGAGTGCCATTCTCCGTGAAGTATTGATTAATTTTTCATACACACTGTGTTAGATGTCTTGAGATTTGGGTGGCTCTTTAAACACAGCCAGCGATGAAAAACAAAATGAGCACCCACCTTTATTCCCTATAGGCTAAAGAGATTTGTGTTTTATTAGTGTGTTCATCACCCATGGGTTTATGAATTCTCTAATCACTTGTTATTATGCACCCTCTTTTTCACAAGGAGATTTATATATTGATCTTTCTTTCCTTTGGATGATACAGCTTGACGTCTTTGTCCAAAATTGTATTTCTCTGCAGTATCACTTCTCACTGGTACCATCAATAGATAGATAGATAGATAGATAGATAGAGTTGAAGTTTACGTATACCTTGAAGAATCTGTAAAATGTTAATTATTTTACCAAAATAGGAGGGATCATACAAAATGCATGTTATTTTTATTTAGTACTGACCTGAATAAGATAATTATTTCACATAAAAGACGTTTACATATAGTCCATGAGAGAAAATAGTAGTTGAATTTATAAAAATGACCCTGTTCAAAAATTTACATACACTTTCTTAATACTGTGTTGTTACATGAATGATCCACAGCTGTGTTTTTTTGTTTAGTGATAGTTGTTCATGAGTCCCTTGTTTGTCCTGAACAGTTAAACTGCCTGCTGTTCTTCAGAAAAATCCTTCAGGTCCCACAAATTTTTTGGTTTTCAGCAATGCACACTGATGCTTCAGAAGGAAACATTATTAAGAATCATTAAGATCCATTAAGAAAAGTTTTTGAATTTGAAGATCAGGGTTAATTTAACTTATTTTGTCTTCTGGGAAACATGTAAGTATCTTCTGTAGCTTCTGAAGGGCAGTACTAAATGAAAAAATATATTTTTTTAATGTTATAAAATAACATGCATTTTGCATGATCCTTCTTATTTTGGTAAAATAATTTACATTTTGCCAATTCTAGAAGGTGTATGTAAACTTTTGACTTCAACTGTAGATAGATGAGCTGATGACACTGAACTGACACCTTTTTGCTTTTTCCTCTTGACAGAAGAATGAGCTTCAGGATGCTTTGCTGGAGAGGAAACGGCTCAATCGTGAGCTGCTTAGTCACATCCTGAAGGCCACGGAGTACGAGAAGGTAAGAGATGTCCAGCTGAGCTCATGCGATCAATGGCTGCTCATTACACGGCTCTTCTAAGAACATGTGCCCAAAGGCTCTTCTCTGCATCTCATCGCCAATATTGATCTTATCGCATCCCTTTCTGGTCAATATATCCACCTTGTTTGTTTTGACCAGATTTAGTTCAATGAAACTGAATAAGGTTTTGCCTGTATGCATTTATTATGATTTAAAATCAGCCTTCGTGATGTGACAAGCATGCCCGAGTGTACACTAGAGATAATCAGACGTAAACTCGATCATACTGTGAAAGGAATCCAATGTAGTGAATCTGCCGAGATTGGCAGCCCATGGCACTCAGTGTGTTAATAGTATCATTTTCGCTAGTGCTTTTTTTGCAAGCCATGCCATGGTTTGGCAGTCTCTTTCTGAATAATCCACAGGCGGCTCCTCTCCTCTAACAGCAAAAAGGGCCATCTGTCACAACCCCAGACAAGTGTCTGAGATAAAATGTCTTCTGTTTAATCAGGTAGTGCTGCCCGCTTCCATTCCCATTCCCTCAGTGATCAAAGGCTCATTTCCCAGCATTCAGCGGTGCTAACAAGGCCGAGGAGAGTAGGTAAATAACCCCAAGTGGGACGGGTCAGTTTGTCACATGCGTCGGCACCAGGCGCAATCTCATATACCGATCTTAGATCGATACAAGATGCGAATCAACCTCCCCAGCCGGAACGGATGAAATGTGTGCTAATAAATGAGAGAGAGTATGGGCGTGTGCCAGAATGATGCCGCCACAAGTGTGTGATATATTGAGTGGTAAATTTTGATTGGTGGATGGATTCCTGTTTGGCTGCATCCTGAGTTGACCCTCTTCTGCAGTCATCAGGTGATTGGTTGTGTTTCTCTGAGCTCTGCCAGTGTTGTGAGTCAGTGTAAAAGACTTTTTTGAACACTGAATCTTTATTTTTAGAGCTGTTGCCTTAGATACAAATCACCTGAATTTTTATTATATACAGTAGCTTAGAGTGTGGCGGAGTTATGTTTCAAGCCTTATAAAGAATCACTGCACCTTTTATGAGAGTGAAAAATAACTACTGAAATAATCTTTCAAAATGATTAATTCTGTTTCGTAAAAATTCTGCTTAGACTCACACTCACTGTACAATATGCTCTCACGGTCCATTGTAAGCACCACTGCAGACTCAGCCATTTTCGTCTCTTTGTTGTGGTCATAATTAAATGTCCAACATCTGAAGTCTGGCCAAGGTTCTTCTATTAACTCTGCTTTTCATTGTTTAAGTGACAGTTATATAAGTTTAGATGGATTTTTGTGACTTAAGATGGTTTATATATCCTCATTTTGTTTCCAACTCTTAGGTAAAGTCAGACTATGATCAGCTCAGAAAGGCTTTTGGTTGTGTGAGTCAAGAGAGAGACTCGGCCAGACAGGAGAAGGCTCAGCTCCAAGACAAACTGGAGAACCTTGAGCAGGTCCTAAAGGTAAGATCATTTTTGGATATTGGATAAATAGCAGTTTGATTATCAGTTCAAATCCAACTAGCGTTCAAGAACATATTGTGAATATGCATCTCAAACTTTAATCTTAAAGGAGAAGTTCACTTCCAGAACAAAAATTTACAGATAATGTACTCCCCCCCCTTGTCATCCAAGATTTTCATGTCTTTCTTTCTTCAGTCGTAAAGAAATTATGTTTTCTGAGGAAAACATTTCTGCATTTTTCTCCATATAGTGGACTTCTGTGGTGCCCGGAGTTTGAACTTCCAAAATGCAGTTTAAATGCAGCTTCAAACAATCCCAAATGCAGTTGTAAATGACCCCAGCCGAGGAAGGAGGGTCTTATCTAGCGAAACGATTGGTTATTTTCATTAAAAAAAAATACAATTTAAATACTTTTTAACCTCAAATGCTTGTCTTGTCTTGCTCTGCCTGGACTGTGTATTCTGGTTCAAGACAGTCAGGGTATGTTGAAAAACTCCCATCGTATTTTCTCCCTCAACTTCAAGAATCATTTCAGATTTGCAAAGTGAACATGCAAAGAAGATCAAACACCCTAAAACAAAAAAGGTAAAACAGTGATGTAGGATGATTTTGAAGTTGAGGGAGAACATGAGTTGGGAGTTTTTTGACATACTGTATTAAACCGGAAAAAACAGAGTACAGGCAGAGCAAGACAAGATGAGCGTTCGATATTAAAAAGTATAGAAATTGTATTTTTTAAATGAAAATAACCAATCGCTTTGCTAGATAAGACCCTTCTTCCTTTGCTGGGATCGTTTACAACCGTATTTGGGATCGTTTGAAGCCGCATTTAAACTGCATTTTGAAAGTTCAAACTCAGGGCACCACTGAAGTCCACTATATGAAGAAAAATCCTGAAATATCTTCCTCAAAAAAACATAATTTCTTTACAACTGAAGAAAGAAAGACATGAATATCTTGGATGACAAGGGGGTGAGTACATTCTCTGTCATTTTTTTCTGGAAGTGAACTTCTCCTTTAAGAAACCAGTCATTTAGAAGGAGTTTTGAGAACTGAGACAGCCTTGTGAAATATTGCAAACCGACTGTTTATTATATCGTCAACTCTTTTTTTCCCTATGGCAACTTTTCTGATATCTAATAAACTATCTATTGTTTAATATCACATTTCTTAATGATAGCATCTTGATTTTAAAGGAAAAACTGATACCTGCTGAGATAATGATGTTTCATTTATCTGACTTGTTTCTGCCAGCGTCATGATGCTGACTCATTGTTCAATGAAAAGTGTTCCTGCACTTGTCACTTTATCGACTGTTTGTGTCATGTGTCTCGGGAGGAAAAAAGCTCTTATAACAAGAAATTGACGGCTCATCTTTGAAATGAGAAATATGTATTTATCTCTCCTACCTTTCTCATTATTGACTATGTGATAAATGATTACAGAAGAGATGAGATGAGACTTAGAAGTAGAAATAGTATAGCAACGAGCAGAAAACAAGAGGTTTTCTGTCAAATTTCAGGAGTCTTTTTGATGTTGTTTGAAGATGTCTTCTGCTTCTCACAAATGCGTAATTGTTCCAGATAGCATTGCAGCAGCTGAACGGAAGTAAAAGACGTTCTTTAAAAGAAAAAGAGAGCTTTTGGAATTTCTGTCTGAAATGTTTCATTTGAACTCATCTATTTTAAATCCTAAATTCTTAAAGGGATAGTTCACCCAAAAATGAAAAATTCTGTAATTTACTGTCCCTCAGTGAAAGTTTTTTTTTTTAAATAAAATGCCCCACTGTTTTTGTGTGGGCAGAAACATTGTTCAAAATGTCTTTTACTGTATGTTTAACAGAAGAAAATAATGGTTTGAAATGACATGAATTTATATTGATGTAGCTATGTTTAGCTTATGCTTTTATATGCTATTATGTAGCTAATGAATTACAAGATTCACACAAAACCAGTCATAAATAGCACGGGTATATTTGTAGCAATAGCCAACAATACATTGTATGTATTAATTTTTCTTTAATGCAAAAAATTAATAGGATATTAAGCAAAGATAATTTTCCTTGATGATTTTTTTTTACAATTTAAATATATTAAAGCTTATTTTTTGATTAGTAATATGCAATGCTAAGAACTTCATTTGGACAACTTTGAAGGCGATTTTCTCAATATTTTATTTTTTTGCACCCTCAGATTTCAGATTTTCAAATAGTTGTATCTCAGCCAAATATTGTCCTAACAATCTATACATCAATGAAAAGCTTATTTATTCAGCTTTCAGGTGATATATAAATCTCAATTTAAAAAAAATGGACCCTTATGACTGGTTTTGTGGTCCAGGGTCACATTTGTAAAAAATAAATAAATAAATAATAAATAAAATAAAATAAAAACTGTAGTTGTTCCTGTCCTCTGAAGCTCTTCAGCTGCTTCTATTTTAATCAATATGCAAAGCATTGAGTGTATAGCCACGTGAGTGTGTGAGGTGTGTGTGCGTGTTTAAAACCCTACCGAAGTCAGCAAAGAAAAGAAAGAGGCTTTAACTCTCTTGAAGGGGATGGAGATAAGGACAGTGAGAGAAATGGGGAGAAAAAATGAATCGTAGACCTTATAAGCTTTAGCTTTTAAGCCTCACAACAAATCTGATATGCTTCAGTCCTTCTCCTGTCCAGTTTAACTGAATCTTGAATAAAGGAGACGGAAACTTGAACCCAAACAGTTTGTTAGACGTTGTTTTTTGTTTTTATTCATCAGTTTTTATAATGCTGTTCTCAGTTTTCAGTATTTCGCAGAACACATTGTATTTACCAAGTGCTTCTCCATCAATGGCTGTTAGTGTCATCACTCACTCTCACTATATCAGTTAATGTGTCTGTTAAAGCGGCTGTCTGGTTATTCATGATGCTTTTTCCCAGATCTTTGTCCACAGCCTAAAAAACAGCAGCTTAGAACAGTGATCAGTGGTTTGTTTTATAATGTATCTTTAAGAAAGCAGGTGTTTCTACAGCATGTCAAATGTGTCCTAATTTGAATTTCCTTTGTTTTCTGTTTCTTTTTTTCTTTTTTTCAGCATATGCGAGAGGCTGCAGATCGGCGGCAGCAACTGGAGGCAGAGCATGAGCAGGCCTTGGCTTTCCTTAACTCCAGACAGCAGGAGATCAACCTTCTGCAGAAGGTAAGAACCTCAGTGAATCTCAAACATGCCTGCACACATACAGTATCTCACAAAAGTGAGTACACCCCTCACATTTCAGCAATCATTTTAGTATGTCTTCTCAAGGGACAATACTATAGAAATGAAACTTGGATATATTTTAGAGTAGTCAATGTGCAGCTTGTATAGCAGTGTATAGTTACTGTACCCTGAAAATAACTCAACATACAGCCATTATTGTCAAAATAGCCGGCAACAAAAGTGAGTACACCCTAAGTGATAACAGCACTATGTCATTTAACCATTTAAATTTAAGTCCTATTCATCGTGTTTATGTTTTTGTCTGCTTGACAGGACCATACAAAGTTGTGTATCTTGTATTAGAGCAGTTAAAATTTGGTGCTGCTTTGAGTACAATTCTCTTATACTGACTGGGTGTTCAACAAGGCACCTCATGGCAAAGAACTCTCTGAAGATTTGAGAATTAGAATTGTTGCTCTCCACAAAGATGGCCTAGGCTATAAGAGGTTTAGTAACGACCTGAAACTGACTTACAGTACTGTGGCCAGAGTCATACAGAGGTTTTCCAAGATGGGTTCCAATCGGAATAGGCCTCGCAAAAGTTTAGATCAACGAAGCTGAGTGCTCGTTCTGTGCATCAGGTGCAACCCTGGCTTCAAAAAACAGATGCATGAGTGCTGCCAGCATTGCTCCGCTTGTCAGTGCTCGGACCATATGCTGCACACTGCAACAAGTCGGTTTGCATTGGCGTCATCCGAGAAGGAAGCCTCTTCTGAAGCTGGCTTACAAGAAAGCCCGCAAAAAGTTTGCTGAAGACAATCTGTCCAAGAGCATGAATTACTGGAACCATGTCCTATGGTCTGATGAGACTAAGATAAACTTGTTTGGCTCAGATGGTGTCCAGGATGTGTGGTGATGTCCTGGTGAGGAGTACCAAGAAAATTATGTCCCTCCTACAGTCAAGCATGGTGGTAGCATCATGGTCTGGGGCTGCATGAGTGCTGCTGGTACTGGGGAGCTGTGGTTCATTGAGGGAAACATGGATTTCATTATGTACTGTACATTTCTGAAGCAGAACATGATGCCTTCCCTTCAGAAACTGGGCCGAACGGCAGTTTTCCAACATGAGAATGACCCCAAACACAGCACCAAGATGACAATTGCCTTGCTGAGGAAGGTGCAGGTGAAGGTGATCTGACCTGAACCCTATTGAGCACCTATGGGGCATCCTCAAGCAGAAGGTGGAGAAGCACCATGTGTCTAACATTCAGCAGCTCCATGATGTCATTATAGAGGATTTGAAGAGGATCCCAGCAACAACATGTGCAGCTCTGGTGAATACCATGCACAGAATGATTAAGGCAGTGCTAGATAACAATGGTGCTATTGACACTTTGGACACAGTTTTGACAAGTTCACTTAGGGTGTACTCACATTTGTTGCCAGCTGTTTTGACAATAATGGCTGTATGTTGAGTTATTTTTAGGGGACAGTAAATATGCACTGCTATACAAGCTGCACATTGACTACTCTATAATATATCCAAGTTTTATTTCAGTATTGTCCCTTGAGAAGATATACTAAAATGATTGCTGGAATGTGAGGGGTGTTCTCACTTTTGAGAGATACTGTATTTAGGTGTTTCTTTAAATACAGTAGCTGTATGAATGAATGAATGAGGCATTTATATAGTGCTTTAATGTCCTACACCCAAAGCACTGTACGTTCATATGGGGGGATCTCTCCTCAACTACCTCCTCAATGATGCGACGGCAGCCACAGTACAACGGGGCCAGTGCGCTCACCACACACCAGCTACAGGTGGAGAAGAGGAGAGTGACAGAGCCAATTAAATAAATAGGGATTATTAAGAGGCCATGACTGACAAGGTTCAGAAAAAGGAATTTGGCCAGGACACCAGGGATACTCCCTCCATACTCTTTACGAGAAGTGTCATGGGATTTTTAATTACCACAGAGAGTCAGGACCTCAGTTTAACGTCTCATCCAAAGGACAGATTGTCCCAGGGGTTGATTTTTATTTATTTATATAACAGATTGTGCCTTTGAAGGTTACATTAAAACTGTCTTGGAAACTTTATAACAGACGGACTTCATTTATGTTACTTTTGTCGCTAAATAGTGGGCGTTCTCACTACTGGTTGCCTTGACAGCGAATCAGGTTTCTTGTCTCTAAATACAAACATTTTGGAGGCAAAAGACTAAATATAATATAAATATAAATTAAATCTGTACATACAAACAAAAACGAATGAGAAGCAGAGCCTACTTTTTTCCATTGTGTATGTTTATGTATGGCTGAGAGAGGAGAAGGATCACATGAGCTCTACTGTCTTCTTTCCTATTGGCTGTCGCTCCTGAAAGTCGCTCTTTATTTGCATAAATTTGAGGGATTCTGAACTTTGTCGCCTCGCTGGACACGCCCCATCTGGTCGTTGTAGCTCGATGTCGCTCTTGTCACCGAAAATCGCCAGCTCTCCATTGAAATGAATGGGATCGTGTCGCTTTGTCACTGCATGTTGTTTGTAGTGTGAACAGCGTCTTTGCATTGACTTGCATGTAAATCACTCGCGCTTAACGCTTCATTCGCGTCTGGTGTGAACGCACCTTTAGATTTTAGAATAACTAAGAAAATGTAAACATTAGTAACTTACAATATTTCTATTAAATTGTTACCATGTTAAACAGAAATGAAGTAATATTGAAAACATTAGCCTGCTTTTAGCTTTGTATTGTTATTTTTTATATCATATCTAATGATCATAATATGCCATAATTTCTTTCCAGTCCTTCCGCAGAAGTTGACGTAAGGATAAGAAAATTTTCTTCTGACGTGACCGCAATAGATATTCTGGCATAGTAGGGCTGGATAAAATCAGTGGAGTCACATAATAGGATCATGGCTGCAGAACTGTTTGCTTTTCTTTGTGTCTGTGGCCTTTCAGGAAGAAGCAGCGACAGGCAAACAAAGCAATTAGAGCCGACAGCAGACACCGCATCAGTGCAGATCCCTAGGGAGGGGTTTGACAGAGCTTTTACCTCACCAACATACACGACACAGGCATATATGCACAAATGACTTGCTGATACAACTTGCACGGCAATCATAGCCTGTCTGTATCACCTCACAATTTCCTCTTTGAGTACAAACAAAGAGTTTTCGTTGTAATTGTACTCACTTATGAGTAACTGTGAACTGTGACTCACAGTTTTGCCCTTCAGATACTGAATTTTCCCAGTGGGATCAATAAATCTGTCTGAAATTAGATGAAGTAGCTTTGCCAACCAAATCTTGGCAAATCTTTTAGAATCAATGTGGAATTATAATGTCTTACTGACGTTGCAGTTACTTTCTGAGATTTGGGTTTGTCGGGTGTGAGTGAATGGATTTGCATTAGTACAGCTAAACTAAATATGCTATCTCTTATTTTCAGGTTCAGGCTGAAGCTGAAAAAGAACGTGAAGAAGTGGTGCATCTGCTAGAGGTAAAATGTAATCTACTTGCTTTCCTTCTGTCCTATGGCATCCTACTATGAAAAGCCTAATTTACACTCCTGGCTTGGTCAGCAGAGTGTGCCTTTGGTGCAAAAAGCACCTGTCTATCCAAATTATCTGATAAACCTAGAAGGGACCGATGCAACCTGTCTGGATCCCTCATGTGTTTGATAAAAGACCTCCGTGTCTGACAGTCGGTCCACACTGAGAAGCTTCTGCTTGTCACCTACTATCAGCTTGACTTTCGAGGAGAACTTATGTCCCCTATGGGGTGTTTCTTTATTTTTATGACCTTCATAATTTTTGCCTTTTCCCATCTTTAATATTGTTTTTTGATACCTTGCAATTTTGTTTCAAGCCGTTCAGTTGATCCTTTTTTCCATAGTTGAATATTTTGTTTGTTTTGTGATATTTTTCATCTCTGACCCGTCATTCTGATTTATATTTTTTATCCTTTTGTGTTTAAACAGAACCATATGGACAAAATGCAGGTACACACACTCACTCATTCAGAGATTTTTTTTTTTTAACTTTTCATACCAGTTTTTTTCTCATGAGAGGCATATGGAAACACAGGCTATGACACTTTTAAAAGAATAATTCACCCAGAAATAAACATTTTTGTCATCATTTACTCGTTCCAAATTCATTTTGATGAGTTTATTCATATTTTCTTCCATATAGGTAAATTGAGGCTTTCTAGCTTCAAATAGGACACAGAAAAATTATAAAAGCATCAAAAGTCAGTGTGACTTTTTTGAGACACAATGGCTTTGTGTGAAAACAGACAGAAATTTAAGTTTAAATTTATTATTAACTGATTACCTTCCAATATGAACAACATAAGGGATGAGTAAATAATGAAATAATTTTTTATTTTTGGGTGAGCTGTCCCTTTAAGATCATTGCATTATTGTGTGCCCTTTGAGTATCTCTGCTGCTACACTCATTTGTGTGGCTGTGAATTGTTGCTTCTAAAGAGTTTAACAAACAAAATGAAGTTTCCCTGTGACTGTGACAGGCTGTTGCATCAGGTCCTTTGTTGTTGGGATAAAACTAGGGCCTGGTGAAATTATGTGACTGTATCAGTATTAAGGTCTGGTTAGATAATACACTTAAACACACAAACACACACGCAGAGGTTATTTAAACCTCTAATGCCTTTGCCACTAAAAACATCTCTGTTTTTTTTTCAGTGTCTCATTTATGAAACAGTGTTGTAAAAACAGGGTTCTCAAGTTAAAACTAGGCAATGACTAATTTAAATTTTGTTTAAACAGAGATTTTGTATTTTGCAAATTTTGTATGCAGTCTATTTAAAAAGCCTAATTAATCCATGAAAACTGTTGAATCCCATACTGAATGTTGCTGAAAAGTGATAGCGTAGATTTACATTGTTAGAAAATATTTATATTTTGAATGAATGCTGTTCTTTTTAACTTGTTATTCATCAAAGAATCCTGAAAAAAGAATCACAGGTTCCAAAAAATATTTGGCAGCACAACTGCTTCCAACATTAATAATTCTAATAATAAATCAGCATATTAGAATGATTTCTGAAGGATCATGTGACACTTAAGACTGGGGTAACAGCTGATGAAAATTCAGCTTTGCATCACAGGAATAAATTATATTAAAAAGAAAAAAAGAGGTTCAATTTTTAAAAACTGCGACTCTGGTACTTTTTTTTTTTTTCTTCATTTCACTGCTCTGTCTCACATAAACACAAAAATGTGTCATGTGAATGGCCCCTTAGGATATCAGAATAAATTGGCTTCTAAAAAGGGGAAAAAACAATTCCGTTAACATGTTGTTATTGTCAAAGGCTGTGCATCCAATCAAACTTTACAGCATTTTTTTGCAAATTTATGTAATGCTGGGTCAAGGGTCTAATAACAGGGATTTTGTTAATAATACAGTATTTTGTCCAGTGTTTGTTCAATATCTCAGGTTGTTAAATCACATCACTGCTGTGTATGCATTTACAAAATTGTCAGTTTTCTTTTCAGCCATATCATGCTAATAATTTTGCACATTGCTGGTTCCTAAAGCAAAACCATTTTAGAGCTATTGCTACAGTTCGGTGTATTTCCTCTTTATTTTTAATTCCTATTTATGATATAAATGATTTGGTTTCATCGTTTGTGTATTTCTTTTTTGTATATTCCTTACCCATCCTCTCAAAGGTCAAGGTTCATGACTTAGAGCAGAAATGCCGGACACAGAGTGAGCAGTGCAATATTTTGTCGAAAGAGCTGGAGAAATATCACCTGGGGTCAGACGCAGAGGATACACTCAACACTGACTCACAGGAGAAAAACTTGTGCAACAGTTACAACAGCCTGCAGCGCCAGGCTGAAAAAAGTGAGTGAAGCATTTTTCAAACAGTTGGAGGTGTATTTTCTCCCACATGAATTACAGACATTTCAGAATGTTGTAAACAGTTGTTATAACACCTTTTTAGGTTTCTGTCATTCCTTAAAATGCTTCTAACTTAAGTAAAAATATCTTTTCACGTCACAGCCTTTTGGATTTGACTTTTTTTGCTTATTAGCCTATTTCATGCAGCACATTGCATTTATCTCATACATCAATGTACCATGGTAAAATCAAAGGTGCTGCAAAGATGATTACAATGTTTGAATACTGCCGACCATTAACCTGTAGTGCTATATTTATTAAATACTAAATAAATATATAATTTTTTAATTGCAGATTATTTTTAAGACATGTGTAGATAAGTAAAACATCCATTTTTAAGGAGAAGTCCACTTCCAGAACAAAAAATTGCAGATAATGTACTAACCCCCTTAACATCCAAGATGTTCATGTCTTTCTTTCTTCAGTTGTAAAGAAATTATGTTTTTTTGAGGAAAACATTTCAGGATTTTTCTCCATATAATGGACTGCTATGGTGCCCCGAGTTTGAACTTCCAAAATGCAGTTTAAATGTGGCTTCAAACGATCCCAAATGAGGGTGTAAACGATCCCAGCCGAGAAAGAAGGGTCTTATCTAGTGAAAAAATCGGTTATTTTCATTAAACAAATACAATTTAAATGCTTTTTAATGTCAAACACTCGTCTTGTCTTGCTCTGCCTGAACTCTGTGTATTCTGGTTCAAGACAGTTAGGGTATGCTGAAAAACTCCAATCATATTTTCTCCCTCAACTTCATAAATCATTTTAAAATCATCCTACATTGCTGCAGAAGTACTGACACAGTCTTTGCAAAGTGAACATGCAAAGAAGATGAGACACCCTTAAAAAAAAGTCCTGGTAGAGTAAGAAAAGACGATCGTTTGACATTAGAAAGTATATAAATTGTATTATTTTAATGAAAAAAAAAGAGATTGCTAGATAAGACCCTTCTTCCTCGGCTGGGATCGTCTACAACCGCATTTGGGATCGTTTGAAGCCACATTTAAACTGCATTTTGGAAATTCAAACTCGGGGCACCATAGAAGTCCACTATATGGAGAAAAAAGCTGAAATGTTTTCCTCAAAAAAACATAATTTCTTTAGGACTGAAGAAAGAAAGACATGAACATCTTGGATGACAAAGGGGTGAGTACAATATCTGTAAATCTTTGTTCTGGAAGTGTATTTCTCCTTTTAACACATGACTCTAATTCCTTTAATTTTAAATAAATCGATTTCCTATTTTTTCCCCCACAGCTTTAAATCCATTTGTTCAGATCCATCCTATTGTTCAATGATCAAAGTCATTGATTTCCATTGTAACTCATGCTTGCAGGTGATGAGAGATCTGACGGATCTCCACTGGTCTCAGAACTGCCCATAGTACAGCAACACAAGAGAGAAAAGCCAGAGCAGCTCTCAGTCAAACCCACCGTCCAAACCCAGAGTCGCTCCAGCAGCCCCATGCAAGCATCCCTCTCAGAGGTTTGTCATGCGTCACAGCTACACTGTGATCATTCAGTTAACCGGTTGCCACGAGCAGATAACAGTATCTGTTTATCTGTCTGCATTTTACTCAGGAGAAAAGAAATGTGCTCATTTCATGCTTTTATAATTGGTATCTCTCTCTATAATTAGATCCATAAATGACCTCATATCAGATTGTCTGATGCTTTAGGAAAGAAAGTCAGTTGTTTATGTGAAAACTCAATCCACTATTTGACTCAGAGCTTACAAGCCCGAAGTATGGAGTCAAAAAAATTATTTAATAATTAAAGGTGAAGTGTGTAACTGGTTTGTCTGAACTGTAAACCACTTTTATGTTGCTTTTTCCACTGTGTAAACACCATGACTAGATCAAAAAAGACATTTGAGGATCTCACCCAGCTTGACACAGCAAATTTGGTTCAACCAATGACAAAGACACTATTTTTGCAATTCAGATTGGTGGTGGTATCACCACCATAGAAATTACACACTTCACACTTACATTTTCAATGGCTATGAGATTGGCATCAGTGCAAATATGTAATAATCATCTCTGCTCTATGCATTTAATCATACATGAATCAAATCATCCATAAAGACATGCATGCACTGTGCACATTGGCAGCAGGACTGGAAATAAATGGATGTTATGTAATGATCCTCACACAAACCTTGGCATAGTACATTCATGTTAGGACGTTCAATGTGGAATTTAAAGATCCAGATCAAGTGGGATTTCCATTGTCTGTAGATGGACGATGAGGTGAACCCAGCTCCGAGGTCCAAGACAAAATACACAGGCCAGGTCCGCCTCTGCACTGCCCGATACAGGTAGTGAACTCTTGTATCATATATAAGCCTATGCATATATGTGTGTGCGTTTGTATTTCACTCCTTTGTTTCGTTTCCTCTCACTCTCTGATCTTTTGGTCAGTTATAATCCCTATGATGGCCCTAATGAGCATCCCGAAGCAGAGCTCCCTCTTGTGGCAGGGAAGTATTTGTACGTATATGGGGACATGGACGATGATGGATTTTATGAAGGTAATTGAGTTATGATATGAGAAGTGTAATTATTATTGGAGATTAAATTAAGAATCTACAATAAAAAAAGAAAAGATCTCCAATTGTCCAACATCAAAAAAAAAAATCCCAACACTTTATTTGCTAATGGACATAAATAATTGACATGGGGTGTGTGATATATATTGTTTGCGATATCATGAAAATTGTTACTTAAACGACATGCAATTTGACATTATGAAGTATATCGCAAAAAAAGAGATTCAAGATAAGGGGGCAAAAACGGTCCTGTATGACTTTTATGTGTCTTTTATATTTATATCATCTGATATAGTTAATATCACTCGAAAGAGTGACATTTTTCTCCAGATATCAGCATGGTTGCAAATGTGATATTAATTTTGATAAACAGATCAGTAAACAAGAAGTTAATATGAAGTAACTTACATTTTAGACACAACAGTTCTTGTTTTTGCTACGAAAATAGTTTCAAACAAAGCCACAGCAGAAAGGTTTTGAGTCTGAGCAACACACAACGGTGTTTCATTACTGAATCATTCAGCCATTTGAACGAATCAGTTGAATGAATGACTCAATGACTCACTCATGCAGTGCTTTGCTGCCACCTACTGGCAATTTTAGGTTTATATTTAAAGTATATTAAAGTAAAGTAAAAGTAAAAAAATCAAAACATTAATTAGTCATTTGTAAATGCAGGTTAAATGCAATCATGTCCTGCATTAATGTCTGTGTGAATGCATCTAAATGCCACTTCATATGCAGATTCAGTGCCACCTTTGCATTGCAAACACGAAGTTTGTTGATACTGATTTCTTTTAATTGGTAACAGCCCTATAGTGTCTTACTATTTGAATTTATTGATTAAATTTAGGAATTTGACACAAAAGATGATGCGTACATTTAATTAGGTTAAAAAAAACTGGCTTTATAAAGGTAAAAATGCCCATAAAAGGTAAAAATCAATTTAAACTTCTTGGAAAAGATGATTTATGTAACTGCTGCAAATTAACCACCAAATATTAAAAATATCAAAAGCTTTGGGATTCATCTGTCCATGGCAGATCTAAACCTGCCAAAGTACCAACACAACAACATGCTGAGCAAAATATAATCTAATTATCATTATCAGAGATATATTTGATATATTGATATATCATTTTTTTGTCACATAAGTAACAGTGTATTTAATCAGTAGGCATCACCATTACTATTAAAATGACATGCTTACAAAATGCATCACAATTACATTTTATGTAATGAGATCTGCTGCAGCTTATGAGATCTTTCTATTTCTGTTTGTTCCAGGAGAGCTATTGGATGGCCAGCGTGGCCTGGTTCCCTCTAATTTTGTGGAGTTTGTCCAGGACAAGGAAAAGCCAGCTATCGAAGGTGGGGAGGAGCAGGGCAGACTAGAGCAGAGCTGTCTGAGTTTAGCGACCATAGATGGAGGCGCTCCTCTGGACAGCCTTAGCAGCGACGCCCTCGGCCACTGCAGCAACGGGACAGGCACTCTGGATGGAGAGGAGCTGGGTGACGACATCGTGCCTTACCCCAGGAAGATCAACCTGATCAAACAGCTGGCGAGAAGTGTTATAGTGGCCTGGGAAGCACCTCTAGTGCCCCTAGGCTGGGGCAACATCAATGGATACAATATTTTAGTGGATGGGGAAGTACGTTCCTCTGTGCCATTTGGAGGCAGGACCAAACTGCTTCTCGAAAAGCTGGACCTGGCTGTCTGCACATACCGCGTGTCGGTACAGAGCGTGACGGACAGGGGGCTCTCCGATGAGTTGCGCTGCACCCTGCTGGTGGGCCGCAATGTTGTGGTGGCACCCACCGGCCTGCGCATGGATGATATTTTACGTGACTCAGCTGAACTTTCATGGCTGCCCAGTAATAGTAACTACGCCCATGTTGTGTACTTAGATGGTGTGGAGCATGCTGTGGTAAAGCCCTGCTCTTACAAACTGCGTTTTGTGAACCTGAAAGCCGCCACAGTGTACAAAGTAAAAGTGTTGGCCAAACCTCATCAGGTGCCCTGGCACATGCCCTTGGAACAGAGAGAGAAGAGAGAGGCTGGGGTGGAGTTCTGCACCCAAGCTGCAGGTGAGATTCTGTTCTAAAATTATTAAAGGGAACCCTGGGTATTAAGACCTGTATGGATTAATATAACATAAATCCTGTCTCTTACTGAAATATGTAGTAGAAAACACCTCATGAACTGGAACATAAACAGTCCAGGCAGAGTGGTGACAAGACGAGCATTTGGGATTAAAAAGGATTTAAATTGTATTATTTTTATTAAAATAACCGATCGTTACTCTAGATAAGACCCTTCTTTCTCGGCTGGGATCATTTACAACCGTATTTGGGATCGTTTGAAGCCGCGTTTAAACTGCATTTTGGAAGTTCAAAATCGGGGCACCATATCAGTCCATTATATGGAGAAAAATCCTGAAATGTTTTCCTCAAAAAACATAATTTCTTTATGACTGAAGAAAGAAAGACATGAACATCTCGGATGAGTACATTATATGTGAATCTTTGTTTTGGAAGTGGACTTCTCCTTTAGTACTCGGGGTTCCCTTTAAGAAACTGCACCAGTATTAAAGGGTTAGTTTACCCAAAAATTAAAATTAGCCCATTATTTACTTACCCTCCAGGCATCCTAGGTGATAACTTCCTTCTTTCAGATGAATCCAATCGGAGTCATGTTAAAAATTATCCTGGCACTCCCAAGCTCTATCATGGCAATGGGTGGGTGTTTCTCTTCAACAGTCCCAAAAAAATCAAATAAACGGCATCCATCCATAATAAAAAGTGCTTCACACAACTCCGGGGGTTGAATAAAGGTTGAATATGGAAAATATCCATAATTAAAACATAATAATCATTTGAATCTAGCTTGCACCAACTGTATGTGTATGGAAGGAGCTCCGGGCAGATGATGTATGACGTTGGTGTTGCGCATGCACTGGTGAAAAGTGACGAATGCGAACACGCCGTGGAGAAACCAAACCAAAAAAACGGTCATGAATTAGATGTACAAAACAACAATATGTAAAGAAAAATGTTAGAGGATTTCGATATAAACCAAGAAGGGACTCGTTTTTCAAAAGTAAGGAAACTTTGCTTCCTTTGCTCCTGTAAACAAACAGTGGTTTTCACGAGACTTACAGGCACATGCGCAATGCAGAAGTCCGATGTCATCCACCTGGAAGGGCTTCCGTGTACATCCATTTGGTGCAAGCTAGATTAAACTGATTATTACATTTTAAATATGGATATTTTTCTTAAAAAAACGCATCGATTCTCTACAGGAGGCCTTTATGGGCCCCGGAGCCATGTGAGGCACTTTTAATAATGGATGGATGCACTTTATTGGACTTGTTTTGGACTGTTGAAGAGAAACACCCACCTATTGACATTACATGACATTGGGAGAGCCAGAATAATTTTTAATATAAATCTGATTGCATTTGTCTGAAAGAAGGAAGTCTTATGTACCTATGATGCCTGGAGGCTGAGTAAATCATAGGCTAATTTTCATTTTTGGGTGAACTGTCTTTTAAACAATTTGATTCACTTCTGATTCATTTGACTGTATTTCTTAAAAGAACAAGGTTGCATCTGATTCACTTAAAATAAAAAGGTAATTTACAAATTGTTTACAAGTAGTTTACAAATTGGACTACAGTGGTTGTGTTGAATGCTGGTTTTTGCAGCCTGTGAGGATAACTCAAAAGAGGTCCATTATTTTTCATTTCATCACATTCAATACAGACTGTGAAAACACTTTCACAGGTAAAATGAATGCAGGAGTTGCTGATAACACTGATAAAGGGAATCATCTGACTTGGTACAAAAACATTAATTGTAAAAATTAAGAAAAAGGCCTAAACTGTACAGCCGAGTTAGTTCAGCAGAATGCAGTGATGGGAAAAGCTGAACAGATTTTCCCACAGTTGCTGAAAATGTATTTTGGGATTATGTGAATCAATGTCAGAATTGTTCAAATCTTAATTAATCAGAAAACCTGTATTTTTACCCACTCATCTCCTTTGAGATGCAAAGAAGACATAAAACGCTATTTTTGTTGTTCTGATTAGCACAACACTCCACTTAAAATAGTCAAAGGCAACAGAAATGGGTTTAGTGAGGCTAATTGGATTAATTAATTAGCTGAAATGCTCAGACGCTTGAAAGTAATGTTTGCCCTTATCCCATTATTCAGCTGTGAATCTGCTGGAATGACCATATTACTGTACACAAGTGAATGAATCCAGTGAACAACCCTTTCTTAACATCATATATAGAATGTCAGGTGTGTTACTGTAACTAACTGGTGGTTATCTGTCCTTCCCCAGGACCCCCTATGCCTCCTCAAGAAGTCCAGGTCCAGTGTGGACATGCTCCAGGGGTCCTCCAAGTCCGTTGGAAGCCTCCTCCAATGACACCCATGGGAACCTCCAATGGTGCAAATGTCATTGGTTACGCAGTGTGCACTAAGGGTCAGAGGGTAAGGAAGCACATGCATCAGCAGTCATATCTGGTGATGTTTATGTGACATAACAGTTCTTGACTGCATGAAGGCTAAACAAGAGTCATCACAAACTATTTATATCAAAAACTAATACTGATGCCCTCTGTTGGTGGAGTGGGGTGATTCTAAAAACTTTAAATTCAGTTTTCTGGTGATTTTAGGTGACGAAAGATTTTCACACTAAAGGTTTGTTACATTATTTTAAATAAATAATAAGGAGAATGATGATTGTAAATGCGTGGTCACATGCAGTTGCAAAAAAAGGTCCATTATCTTTGCTATTGAAAAGACAGAATTTCACCTGTAAAAATACAATGAAAATGTAATGTCATCTTAATGCTATACACTAATGCTGTTTCAGATCGCTGAGGTGTTGTATCCAATGGCAGACTATGTGGCAGTAGAACTGAATCGTCTCCAGTGCTTGGAGGCCCGTGAGGTTATTGTCAGGACTTTATCAGCACAAGGGGAATCTCAAGACTCCCATGTCGCCGTCATTCCAAACCACCTGCTGGTGCCTCTTCCTAAAGCCCTTCCCCCTTCTCACCACATGCAGTCGCCTCTCCCGCCCCAGCAGTCTCAACCAATGCCTCCTCACCCCCAAATCCGGGCCCTTCCCCCTCACCCTGGACCCCAACCACCTAGCCATCTCCAACCCCTCCCCGTTCACCCCAACCAGCCTCCATCTCATCTCCATCCCCACCGTATGCCCCATCCCACACAGCCCTCTCCACCCCACCTTCAGCCTTTACCACCACACCCCATCCCTCAACCCCAGCCCACCATCCCAATGCCTCAGCCTCAACCCCAGTCCATGCCCATGCCCCAACCCCAACCACAGCCACCAATGCCCATGCCTCAGCCCCAACAGCCCATGGCCCTGCCACCACCCCAGCCGGCCATCCCCATGCTCCAACCCCAACCAGCTATCCCGATGCCCCAGCCTCACATTCCTCAACTGCCCCTTCCCCCATCCCAAAGACCACTAAGTGCCAGAGAGCTGGAAACCAAAGAGCCAGGGCCAGGAATGCTTCATCATGGAGGGGGCCCACCTCAGCCATGGGAGCCTGGTTGCTCCCCATCAGGCATGCCCACAGGCCTGCCACATGGACACACCCTGGATGCCCCGGCCTGCCCGAACCGCCGCTCCCCGTCACCTCAAAGGATCCTCCCTCAGCCCAGGGGTACGCTCATTCCTGACACTGTGGCTAAGGCTATTGCCCGAGAGGCAGCCCAAAGAGTGGCTGCCGAGACTGGACGGGTAAGTCAAGTCAGCAAAAAGCATGTTATATAAAGTGGATGCAAATACTGAACCCTAGAATGCATGATCCAAAAATGTATGAATAACGGGGGTCAAAACGACCCATATCAAAGTCAGTGTTTTTATATATTTATATCTGAATTAATTTCTTCTTTTTCTTCATCTTCTTGTTTTCTTTATTTAATTTTTATTTAATTTTTAACATCTTTGTATATTGATTTATTTATTTTTTGACTTTAAAAAGGTAGTTCTCCCAAAAACAAAGCAACCATATCTCTTCACAAGACTTGGATTAAAGCATATGGATTCATTTTGCAATTAATTTATTTATGACCTTTTTGGATAGTCTGAGTTTTGTTTACCTGGACTTTCAATGGAGGGAAAAATGGAGCACACACCTTAATCTTAATCTTAATTTATTATTTATTATTATTATTTTTTAGAAGATTAACTTAAATCCTATGGATTTGGAACTGCATGAGGGTGATTAAATGAGACAGAATTTTCATTTTTGGGGTGAACTATTCTTTTAAGTGTAATAAAATTATTTAAGATTTTATACTTGTAGTAATAATAATTAGATCATATGCAAGTTTAAATGTTTCAGTAATGTTCATTTGTTATTTTCTGTCTATATATACAATAAAACAGAGTAATTAAATCTAACAAAGTATAACTAAAACGTGTTTAGGTGAGAATTTGCTGACATTTTATTTATAGATTATTTTATTTATAGATTATTTGACAGATCTATAAATAAATCTATAAATATTTTATTTTTAGATAATTTTGTGAGAAACTTTGTTATACATAAGCATTATTATTATTATTAAGCATATTATTATTATTATTATCAAAGACTTGGGGTAGTTTTTTTTAATAAATTACATTTTTTAGCCATTTTTGCTGAGGCTTACATACATACATTTATGAGAAATTCATTGAATAAAAATTTATCAAATAATTTTACTGAAAAAATAAGCAAATAATAACACCCTACCGGGTCAGTTTTGACACTTTATGCATTCTAGGGTTAAAGCGATAGTTCACCCAAAAATGAAAATTTGATGTTTATCTGCTTACCCCCAGGGCATCCAAGATGTAGGTGACTTTGTTTCTTCATCAGAACACAAACGAAGATTTTTTAACTCAAACCATTGCAGTCTGTCAGTCATATAATGGCGGTCAATGGGATCCACGGCTTTGAGAGTCAAAAAAAACATGCACAGTCAAAACCAAATTAAACCCTGCGGCTCGTGATGATACATTGAGGTGTTTAGACACTAAACAGTCGGTCTGTGCAAGAAACTGAAGTGTATTTATATCATTTTTTGCCTCTGATCTACCACAATGTCCAACTGTCCTGAGCGTGTTCACAACAGCCGGTTTTATCTGTGCATGTTTTTTTGACTCTCAGAGCCGTGGATCCCATTGACTGCCATTATATGACTGACAGATTGCAACGGTTTGAGATAAAAATCTTTGTTTGTGTACTACTGAAGAAACAAAGTCACCTACATCTTGGATGCCCTGGGGGTTAGCAGATAAACATCAAATTTTCATTTTTGGGTGAACTATCCCTTTAATATGTGCAAATGAAAGCTCTTTTAAAGAGTTAACGAACATACATACAGATAATTAGCTATCTTGTCAATACTTGACCTCAGCATAACTGTCAGATTTCTTTATTAAGACTTCTGAAAGCACTGTAATATATTTAGATGGAGAGGAGAAGCCAGGGCTTCCACTCTCAAAATTCAGATGAGGAAGAGGATGAGGAAAGCTATCAGGCCCGCAGAAGAGGAGCATCTGTGGATGACTTCCTCAGGGGCTCAGAGCTGGGCAGGCAGGTATGGCAGTTGAAGTGATTGCCTTACCATACAACAACAGGCGTAAGAGGCAAATGTCAGCGTTGAATGTTTAGGTTTGTTGCATTAGCTTGTGCATCTTCTCTCACAATCTACATTTCACAGTCTCATTACAGTCACAGCGAAGAGTATCATACGGAGAGCAGTCGAGGCTCGGATCTCTCGGACATCATGGAAGAAGACGAGGAGGAGTTGTATTCTGAAATGCAGCACGAAGAAGGCCGGCGACGAAACTCCCACAATGCACCCAAGGTATTTCAAAAAGGGAAAGACGTCTCACAATATCCCAGTGACTTCTTGGTTTGCATGGCTTTAACTAGTGTGGTTTCTTCCCGATTCAAGACCGGAGCCAGCACTCCATCTTCGAGTCAGCTGGATCGGGAATCATACCGGAAGCCATCTCACCGAGGTCCTCAACCTCAGCGCCGACCCCTCACGGTCCCATCCATTGGTCAGTGCTCTCCCAGTAAGAGACAGGAGTCTGAGACTTGCGTTCAAGGCCTGTCTGTCCTCCTGCTCCACATTTTCTCTGTTTGAACTGTTCATAAGCTTGTCAATGTGTGCCAGGTCACCTCTGTGTGTTTCAGCCATAACCATATCCTGTTGCTTTCAGTCATTATAACCCTCTCTGAATCGATTAAAATAGAGTAGTTAGGCGTCTCCAGCCTGGGCAGGTTGACGCAGAACAGCCTTCGCCTGGTATAACGACTCTCTGATTGGTGTTTCCCTCAGAGATAACCACAGAGAGTAACAGTGAAGGGAACCTCTCTCCCGTCAAGGAGGATGTTTACTATGGCAGTGTAGCGCGACACAGGACATGGTCCTCCCGAAGGCACGGGGGAAGCAGGCCTCCTTATGGTACGTGCTTTTAGAGTGAGGTCCGAGGAGAAAGACCATGGCCAAACGCATGAAACTGCACTGGACTGCACCGAGATGGAAGCTTGTGTTGGAAGCGGTGCTGTAAGATAGCCAATAGCGACATGTTTGCACAGAGAATGCTCCTCCCCCTTTGCACTGCCCCACCAATGGATGCCTGCCAAACCCCTCCTCTCTTTCAACCTGACCACAATCATACTTTTACTTTGGCCATGCATGACCGAATGGTGAAAGTTAAAGGGCGGCATCTCACGCCGAACGTATGCCACCGAATATGTGCGTAGGTAACGGGTTGACCAGGAAGAGAACGCAAACGCTTCCTTGGCATCGACTGCGAAGGCAGCTGTGTGGAATGCACATTGGGCATGTTGGAGTCACAAGCGAGCACAGCTTCGTAGATGCGGCAGGGACAAAAGGAAACAGGTGTAGTTTTATCCGGGGCTAATGTGCCCCATCTGATGGGTCTTTCTCGGATCCAGATCTCTGCATGGTTACAGTAGTTCAGACTGCGTGTGCTCCCCTCTTCTTCTTCTCTCTCTCTCTCTGTCTGTCTGTGTGTGCGCCTGTCAGGAGCTTCATGTTTGGCTTGCTGCTCATCTGTAATTGGCTGCCATATGGGTGTTTCACTCCCAATCACCACACACCCACACACACTGGCAAACACAAACAGTGACACACATCATAACCATCATATTAGTGTAAGAAATGTCTGTTTTCTTCAACCCACCCAAGATGTGTTTGGCAAATAAATGGATTGTGCAAGTATGGACGGGAATTTCACTCCATTGGACTGAATTGCATGTTTATTCATATTGTTTGTTGTTATATACAGAGATGAGTACATGTATGTTGTTAATTACTTGCTTTAGAATATTCTTTGGATGTTTGTTCGCCTACCTTCAAAAGTCTTGAATGCTTATACCCTAAAGATATGCGTATTGTATATTGTTTTGTATTCCAGGACAAGTGGACAGCCATATTTGGGTAGTTCACAACATCTAAATAACATCAAATAACGTTAAATTTCATTTTGCATAAATTTGCATTGCGCTACGGGTGTCCCGAGTTCGAATCCCAGCTCGAGGACCTTTCCCAGTCCCGCCCCCTTCTCTCTCTCCTACTTCGCTTCCTGTCAGTTATGATCTGTCCTATCGTAATAAAGGCAAAAAGGCCAAAAATTTAAAAAAAAGCATATTTATACACTGCAGTTCAAAAGCTGGGGATCAGTACGATTTTTAATGTTTTTAAAGAAGGCTTTTCTGCTCGTCAAGGCAGCATTTATTTGATTTAAAATACAGAAAAAAATGTAATATTGTAAAATATTATTTTGATTTAAAATAGTGGTTTTCTATTTTAATATACTTTAAAATAGAATTTATTTCTGTGATGCAAAGCTGAATTTTCGGCATCATTACTCCAGTCTTCAGTGACACATGATCCTTCAGAAATCATTTTAATATGTTGAATTATTATCAATGTTGGAAATGGTTTTGCTGCTTAATATTTTGTTGGAACCTTTCATACTTTTTTCGGGATTCTTTGATGAATAATCCTTAAAAAGAACAGCATTTATTCAAAAATGGAAATTTTCTAACAATATAAGTCTTTACTTTTTTTTTTTTAATCAATTTAAGACATCCTTGCTGAATAAAAGTTTTTTTTTCAAACAAAGAAAGAAAAAATATACTGATCCAAACTTTTAACGATAATGTATAATGTTACAATAAATTTATATTTGAAATAAATGCTGTCTTTTTAATGTTTTATTCATCAAAGAATCCTGAAAAAATATCACAGGTTCCAAAAAAAAAAAATTAAACAGCACAACAGTTACCAACATTGATAATAAATCAGCGTATTAGAATGATTACTTAGAAAATTCAGCTTTTTTCACAGAAATAAATAAGTATAAGTATATTAAAATCGAAAAAAAACATTAAAAAAAACTTACTGATCCCAAACGTTCCCGAACAGCAATTGTATACTTTTATTCAGCAAGGATGCATTAAATTGATCAAAAGTGACAGTGCTGTTCTTTTGAACTTTATTTCCAAAGAATCCTGAAAAATTATTTTTTTCACAGAAATCACAGTTTTCACAAAAATGTTAAGTAGCAGAACTACTGACATTGAAGACTAGAGTAATGGCTGCTGAAAATTCAACTTTGCCATCAAATGAATAAATAACATTTTAAACAATAAAATAAAATAGAAAGATCCCATTGTAATAATATTAAGCAATTTTACTGTTTTGATTGAATAAATGCATGGGAGACTTCTTTCAAAAATCTTTCCAACCTCAAACTTTTATATATATTTAATATTTTGACATTTTATCATCTAGTTATTAGAAGTAGCATTTATAATAAATATACAATAATTGTTAAAGAAAAAAAAAAAGTATCATATTACACTGCAGGACTTGGCTATCCAACTATCCATGAAAGGGGGTAACATGGTGATAATTAACCCTGTCTATTAGACATCTTGGTTTTTACCCATCTCTCTCGTTTTAGATGGATACCGGGACCGAAATCGGCGTTCTCCCCCTTACTACGATGAGTCTGAGCAGGAGGATCAGTTTCGAATCTTTGTGGCGCTCTTCGACTATGACCCTCTTTCCATGTCCCCTAACCCTGACGCAGCTGACGAGGAACTCCCTTTTAAAGAAGGACAGATAATCAAGGTCAGCACTACAGCTGGAGTTAATGATCTGTTGTTAAATGGCCCGCCTATTGTTTCAGCATCAACCTCTGTTTGTGTGTCTAAGGTGTATGGGGATAAGGATAATGATGGCTTTTATCGTGGGGAGATCCGGGGCAGGTGTGGACTTATTCCCTGTAACATGGTGTCGGAAATCCGCGCTGAGGATGATGAAACTATGGAGCAGCTCATGAAACAGGGATTCCTCCCTCTCAACACTCCTGTAGACAGAATAGGTAGGTGGTTTCCATGTCACAGATATCTAAACCTGTTATAATGTTACGAAATACTAAAACCAGGGTTGCCAGATTGAATGGACGATTTACAGTCCAAAAGCTCACCAAAAGCAGCCCACTCCATAAAAAATGGCTGAAACTTTAACCATTTCAAAATCATGTGATAGAATGTAATTGCAATGTCAAACAAGGTTGATAATAGGGATGCGCCGAAATTAAAATTCTGGGCTGAAACCAAAAATTCTGGGTGCAAAACCAACATTTTTAACTCCTTAAAACAAAATAAAAGTAACAAAATGATATAAAAATAATACATTTCCCAGGAAAATGGATCAAATCAGGTCAAATACATTAAAGAGACTTACCAAATATGGCTAAAATACTGTATTCATGCAGACACTATGTCAAAGTGGCAATCAAGAAATTAACCAATACCCTTAAAAAAACACATTCAGTATTATCAATGTCAACAGTCAAAATAAGCATGATGACTGATTGGATACAGTACATGCACACTTTTGTTTCATTTGTTGACCAATTAGCTGATACTGTTTAGATGTTTGGAAACTGCCAAACCCAAATCAGCCCAAATTTCGTCAAATTCAAAACTGCCTAGTTGGGTGGAAACCTGCCCAATCTGGCAACACTGTTACTGACCCCTAACTTTTGAACAGTAGCTTTGTGACTTTGTTAGAATACATGGCTACCAGGCGTGACTTTGCTAACTAGTCAAATCTCGTTTTGAACATAGCCTGTCTCTCTGACAGAAAAACTGATTCTCTGTTCCCAACAGAACAAAATAGGAGAGGTCGCCACCCAGTGGCTACAAGAAGAATGGTTGCCCTGTATGACTACGACCCCAGAGAGAGCTCTCCAAATGTGGATGTTGAGGTGTTAAACACACTCCCAGTCCCATATATGTATTTATGCACACCCAGGTTCTTAATTTGCTGAATATGCATGTCTGTGTAGTTGCTGATCATGTGCTTTCTGTGGCAGGCTGAACTGACATTCTGTGCTGGTGATATCATTGCTGTTTTTGGGGATATAGATGAAGACGGCTTCTATTATGTAAGTATCACTGTAGTGCTGACTGCTCACACTGTTTTATTCTGAGCCTGCAGCACTATTGTATTTTTTTGTGTTTCAGGGTGAGCTGAATGGACATCGGGGCTTGGTTCCATCCAACTTTCTCGAAGAAGTGCCTGATGATGTGGAGGTCTATTTGACGGACACTCCCTCCCACCACGGTCAGGACGAACCCAATACGGTACCGGCGCCGCGCCCAGAGACCAAACGGGTACACCATCGCCGTTCTCAGCGCTAGGCCCTGTGTCCATTCATCCTCCGTTTGAGTTTCGGTCCACTCGCCGTCTCTGTGTTTTCTTGTGCTTGTTTGTTTTTTCGTTATGTGACCGTGGTGGTGATTTCCAGTCCAACCTTTCTTGCTCTAGGAAAGGGAGAAGCAAAGCCCACTGCAAACAGAGCCTTTTTTGAGAGCATAGAGAGACAGGTACGAACGTGACTCTTATTAAGAAAGCCAATGCTCGTAGAGGGTCGCCAGAGGACTGTGGAAAAGGCCAAATTCCGTTCCTGCACCGGACTATGAATAAAGCATAAAGCATTTTTGCACTGAAACACAAAACCCTACTTAAGTGAAGCTGTTTGCATTAGTCAAAGTGCTTTGTGAAGTTCATAGGGTCTGTGGCTCGTGATTTGTGACCCTGATAAAAAGACTTGATTTGGAAACTCACGTAGTTGACGCATGCCTGTTTTTTCCAGAACAGACCTGTAGCTTTTATATAAAAGTAAACTACATTACCCCAAATGTTGTATTTCTTTGAGGAGGCTTTGTTTCTTTTTGTATATTGCACATTGTCAAAAAAATCTATTTTTCAGATCATATGAACTAGCAGAACATATATTACTCATCCCATCTCTTTCAGAGAGACTAAAATAATATCATTCATGATGTAATTACAATAAATTAAATAAATGAAAAACTGAAACAAATATGTATTTTTGCTAGTGGACGTTTAGTGAATACATATGTTTGTTTTTGTGTATGTGGTGTTGTTGTTTTTTTCTCCTCATAATTGATGTTTTTTCTTTTTTTATGATGTCGCTGCATTCTAATTTCCTTTTTTCCCCACCGGCTTTGCCAAAAAAGAAAAAAAGCTGAGGAATATTGTTCATTTCCCACCCTAGCAGACTTTTGTCTCGCTAGGTAAGTTGAGCAACTGGCGATACCAGTGATTAGTCTCATGCATGGGATTTTAAACACAGCCTTTATGCGGATTTTTAATGCATTTTTATGGATAAAATATATAATTGGGATTATACTGCCTTTATATGTAGCATGTAAGCATTAGTTGATATGATTATGAGTGGTCTGTTGTCGTCTAAAGATAAAGTTTTGGATTTATCTGCTTAAAGGAACAGTTCACCCCCAAATAAAAATTTGCTAAAAATTAGTTTCTTCACTGCAACATCACTTGCTCACCAGTGGATCTTTTGAAGTGAATGGGTGCCGTCAGAATCAGAGTCCAAACAGCTGATAAAACATAATAATACACAAGTAATACAATAACAACATTCTATAAATTAACGTCTTGTGATGCAAAAAGTTTTGTAATTAACAAATCCATCAAGACATTTCTAACATCAAACCATTCCTTTTGGCTAAAATACGAGTCCTCTATCCATAACATTTCTTTATTTAGTGAAAAAGTAATCTTGTCCGAATCAGGAGATAAATATGCACCATTTACAATTTACAGAAATTACAGCTTTTTATATTAATTGATGGACTGGAGTCATGTGGATTACTTGTGGATTATTTTGATGTTTTTATCAGCTGTTTGGACTCTCGTTCTGACGGTACCCATTCACTGCAATGGATCCACTGATGAGCAAGTGATATAATGCTACACTTTCCAAATCTGTTCCGGTGAAGAAACAAACTCCTCTACATCCTGAATAGCCTGCATATAATTTTTGGGCGAGCTATTTCTTTATTAATGTTTCCAAAACCAGTTTTCTGCTTAATATGCCAGTGCATTAGACTTGTATGGTATCTGCAGTTGGCTCCCGTGCTGTGTGCAGTCCTTGTGCTGTTTCTGTACGTAGATCTGTCTACTTCAGTGCTGTTTTACAATATAAAACCCCCTCACCCTTTGAGGTTTCTAACAATTCAAACAAATTAAATTAAGGAACATTTCAGATTTCTTATCTATATTAGCAGGCAAGAAGAAATGTAATAAAACATTTTGACTTAATTCAGGAGCCAACCCTATTATCTTCCTTTTCTCTAGAGTTCCAATCTGTAAGTAGTAATATCATTTTTGCTCTTACTTGCTTGATCATTTGTTTCAAACCTCAGAACATAAGCTGGACTGTTATGTGTGAGGAAGGCAGATAATAAGGCGAAAGATAGTCTTGCTGTATAATATCCCACAATTTTCCCTTCCCCGTGGATGTTTCATTAGGTGCCTGTGGAAAGTACAGTGCCAGCTCCGGCCCCTGGAAGACCCGCCTCTCCCACTGTGCGCCCTTTGCTTCCTGTTGGCCCAGTCAGGCCGCTGAGCCCTGCCAGGGGTCCACGAGACCTGGCGTCTAAAAAGAAAAAAGGACTGCTTTCTAAGGGGAAGAAACTGCTCAAAAAGTTCTCAAAGTAAAAGTATGAGATTGATTTTGAATTCACATGGCTGCAGCATACAGATTTCTCTCTAGAAGGGGAAACCGCAAATCCCCAGTGTTTCAGAAAAGTGTTTTTTCCTCACACACACAAAAAATATCTAAATGGCTTTAACATTAACATGCCAAGTACATATTATGAAATAGAGTTACTACCCAGATGAAAAGGAATGACATATATAAATATGTCACTCATGTGTCAGTGAGCTTGCTAATTGGCTGTCAGAATGAAAGCATCTATTCATACTGTGATGTAGAGGACAAAGAGACACTATTAATATTTAAGGAGTTCCATCCATTATAATTTCTATATTTCAAATCAAAGTGCTGGATTTTGAACGAAATATTTAATCTCATAGATTTTAAAGTTTGGTATAGCACTTGATGATAAAAACTGTTAAAAAGCACTTCAAATGTGGTCTGACGTTGTCAGTCAAATAGCAGTAAATGATAAAAACCTCCAGACCATAGTAAGTGCATTATACGGTGTCTACACTGCTCCGCACTGCAACAGCTTTGAAACCGGCGTGAGGCTGTCTACACTGGACGCGACAAAGCGACAGTTTAAAATCTTATTGTCAATAATACGTCATAAATAGAACGAGGCCTCTGTCTGGAATTTGTCGCGCAGCGTCGCATCCAGTGTAGACAGCATCACTGACTATAATGCAGGGGTGCCCAGCCCTGTTCCTGGAGATCTACCTTCCTGCAGAGTTTAGTTCCAACCCTGATCAAACACACCTGTCTGTAATTATCAAGTGCTCCTTCAGATCCTAATTAGTTGGTTCAGGTGCATTTGATCAGGGTTGGAGCTGACCTCTGCAGGAAGGTAGATCTCCAGGAACAGGGTTGAGCACCCCTGCTATAATGGGTTCTACTATATTTTGTCACGTCGCAGTGTAAAAACAAAAAGGACCACAATAAAAAAAAAAAAAACATATTTCCTTAGAAAGACGGGCAAGGTGCAAAATGGCATAACTGACCAACACAGTGTACGAGCAAATCCTTTTAAACATTGCTGTGGCCTTCATCTGAACTCAGTAAGTACAGTATATTACCTGCATCTGATGTCTCCATACATCAGTCTTTGCCAAGTACTCTCCCTCTTGCTTGCTCTAAGATCTCCCTCTCCTGTGTTTATCACGAGAATGACTCTGAAGTTATAAAAATACAATGGAAAGTTTCTGTGTTTGCCTTTCAATGCACAATCGTTTTGGTGAATGGCTAGTGTGTGGATGTGTGGGTGTGTGTGTGTCTTCCCTCTGCATCCATGTTCGTGCAACCCCTTAAAACTGAAAAAGGGACAAATGTTGTTCTAAACTTTTGTGATAACGTGATGTGCTGCTAATTACAAGTTGTTTCCTGTTCCTTTCTAAAGTCAATAAGGGTGGTGTCGTCTTCATAAGAAGAAATATTTAAGCAAAGATGGTGTCTTGGTGTCTCCTCAGATTTCACTGTCTAAGAGCTGGTTTACACAGAATGCATTTTTGCGATGGGTTTTCTATTTAAACATGCAAAAGACTGACATTTGACATCTATTCTAAAAGTAGTTTAGAACTGCGTTCTCTGACATTCCATTTTACACGTAAGAATGCGTTCTGTGTGAACAGATTTTCACCCAAAAATGAAATTCTGTCATTATTTAGGCTACCCAACATCACGTCATTTTAAAACTGTATGATTTTCCTTCTTCTGTTGAACGTAAGAAGTTATTTTAAGAAATCTCTCTCTCACCCGCTCTCTGTTTTGTCCATACAATGGAAAACTGTTCAAAACTGCTCAAAATAGGCTTATTTTCTTTTATGTTTTCGCGGAAGAAAGAAGTCATAGGACATGAGGGTGAAACTTTCATTTTTGGGTGAACAATCCTTTTAACACTGGTTTACACAAATGGGTCATGGCTGGTTATGAGAAACATCATCTATAGGCCTAAATGACATATCCATGCTGCCGTTATCATTGGCTGTTTTTCCCGAGGTCTTTGCTTGTTATGGTAGACTCAAACTCCTTGTGGTAGTCTCTTTGCTGAGGACCTTATAATACAGCTACCAAAATACAGGTTAAGTAAAAGCCTCAGGCAAAACTACCGTTGATAGCTCAGTTGTATTAAGCTATAATCTAGTAGTTTACACTAAGGGCAGAATCTCTTGCATTTACACAAAACATCTTGCCCCTGCAACTGGAAATGCGAGGTTGAGCCAGATTCTGGTGGCATCTTACAATAACGTGGCCAGTTGGATCTAGATTGCACTCTTGAATGGTTTGATCCAGGGTAAATACTGTGTGTGTTTGATTTTTTTTTTTTTTTTTTATTAATCTTTAAAAAAGATTATCCTAAAGGTATTCTATATTTAAGTATTTTAATTAAAAAATACAACATTCATTTTGGGGTGAATGGTGTTTATTTCTTGTAGAAGAAAACGTGGAAGGTTCTAATAATATATATATAAAAAAGGTTGGATAGCCAAAAAAGGAATGTATGAAATGTTCAGCTGCCTGTATAGCTTGCAACATCATTTTGCCAAAAGAAAAATAAATAAAAGAGATTACATATATTTTCATTTAACAGAAATTTCTCTATTATTATCATGAATCCCGAGTGTTCGTTTGTGACTGGATGTTACGTGTTCATTTCTCGGTTACTCTTTTGTACTCCATTTGTAGATAATTTATAAATGTTTATACTTAATTTACAGATTTTCAGAATTTTTTAGTGCTTTAAGATTTAATATTCAACAGTGTAAGTGTTCTCCATGGTGTCTTTAAGAAAAGAAGCTCAAGTCTGCAATTATGTGCTCGCTCTGTGAATTAAAGAGAAAAAAGTTGAACTTGTTGGTCTATATTTACTGATATGGACTATTGTGTGACTGTGCATGTGTAGAATTGTGTAAAATATACATTTTCTATGAAAATAAATGTGATATTTTTCAAGATCAGACGTGAAGTTTTCATGACAAATCGCACAGTGTCTCCCAACAGCAATTAGTATAGCAACAACCCAGTAGATGGCAGCAGTGACTTCAGTATCTCGTGCTTCTCAGGCATCACGGGGAAGGTGAGTGAATTAATATTTCTGTGTTGTGGATGAAGGGTGCACTTTTCTCAACTCTGTCAGCATGTTCCAAGAGCCGCATTTATCACATTTAATGATGGGTTCCAACGGGGCAGTAGAATTGGTGATTATTTGTAGATATTGTGACTGCTGTGTCTTATAATGATGCACTTAAAAAAGAATAGAACGGCACATTCTAAGATTCTAAGATCTAGTTTTTCAACTTCTGAGGTGTCGTCTTGCCATTTTGCATCAGGCAGGCGTTACTCACACTGTAGCGTTTAAATATTAAAAGGGTTTAATAAACAATATGGCGGGTTAAAGGAATAGTTCACCCAGAAATCTATCAGTCAAATGGAACACAAGTAGATAGTTAAAAAACAAACCAAAAAAAAAAAAAAAAAAAAACAAATACAACAGATCATAGTGACTTTGTGTTACCAAAACTGAAGTAAAACGTAAAATTGGATCTAAATGATATAAATACAGATAAAATAACATAGTACACTATATTTAGTCTATGTCTGTATTAGAAAAATGTAGTGTTGCATTGAATTTCACATGTGAAGTAACCAAATGTGACCCTGGACCACAAAACCAGTCATAAGGGTCAGTTTTAGAAATCCATGCATCTGAAAGCTGAATAAATAAGCTTTCAATTGATGTATTTGTTAGGATAGGACAATATTTGGCCGAGATACAACTATTTAAAAATCTAGAATGTGAAGGTGCAAAAAAATCGCCTTCAAAGTTGTCCAAATGAAGTTCTTAGGAATGCATATTACTAATTAAAATAATTACTAATAAATAATTAATATATTTAAGGTAGGACATTTACAAAATATCTTCTTGGAACATGATCTTTATTAAAACATGAAGTCGCAGTAATAACAAGAATGTCATGACAAATGTGATGAATTGGCAAGAGCTGTTTAATGCCAGCCAGGTTCCATTCTGGCATTTTACCTCATAGTGTGTTAAATGGCCTGTCACTGCAAACGCGTTAACTGTATTTTTTTCCTCACGGAAAAACAATGGAAATGTCATGAATTAAGGTATTAGTATACATAAATTGACTTTCACTGGAGCAAAGTATGAACTAATATTAATATATTAATTAATATATTTAAGGTAGGACATTTACAAAATATCTTCTTGGAACATGATCTTTATTTAATATCCTAATGAAAAAAATAAAATCCCATACAATATATTTCTTGGCTATTGCTAATATAAAAAACTAGTTTTGTGGTCCAGGGTTACAAATAAGAAGTTTTTCTGAACACAGATTTTATACTTAACTTTCAATTATTTTATTTTTGGTGAATTGAACTGTTGTTATATGGTAAGAGCTGGATAGCAATTCTTCAAAAATTTCTGCCTTTGTGTTTCATGGAAACATTACCACTTTGAGGTTTGGAAACAACATGAGGGTAAGAAAATAATGACAGAATTCTTATTTCCATTGAACTGAATTGTTATTATACGGGAAGAGCTGCATAACAATTCTTTGAAATGTTCTAATTTTGTGTTCCATGGGAAAAAATAACCACTTTGAGGTTTGGAAACACAAAGGTGAAAAAATAATGCCGGAACTCTCATTTTGGGTGAAGTTTTCCTTTAAAAAGGCCGCTGAGAGGAAAGGAAAGTGCTTGAGACTGCTGCAGAGGTTTCAGCGGAATAGGCTGTACCGAAATGCGAGAGGATGAAGTGCGGGCCAGCCCTGCCTGGAGAAAAAAAAGGAGGTGAGCGAGAAATGATTATGCTCGTATATCACCGCGCTAGGCTTCTCTTGCTCTTGGCTCGACTCTCCTTCCATTCAGGAGTGAGCTGTAATGATCCCGGGGGGCCCTGGGCCAATGGATGTTTAAAATTCTCTCTGGCTTTGACCTCTCGATCAACGCCTTCTTTTAACAAGGGCCCTGAGCGGGGACACGGACGCCCATTCATCTTCCTGCTGCTTTTCGTGAATATTTCAGAGGCTGTAAAGCAGCTCCTTTTCAGAGAGCAGTGTCTTACTGACCCCTGAATGACAGAGGTGTCTTCAATAGCAGGTAACTCAACGGATGGGTCAGGGTTGGACACAATGGCGCACATTTGTCATCGTCTTCATGAATATGTTTTGACTGAGACAGGAGAGTCTCCTTATATGAACCACAGTGTCCATGCTGGGACTCCCTATTAATACTAAATACTGCTACGCTGAAGCTTCGCTTGAGGCTTTGTCTGCAGTTAATGTCCACCACTTACTGCTATCACAGGCCCACTTTGAAGCAAGACGTCTGCCTCGTGCCACCTATGATCTGAGCGGGAATTTGCAAGGCTGACCTTTTACAAAACTAAAATAACTTTAAGCAAATTTATAGTAATTGAAGCGAATTGAGCGCACGACCCCTTTGCTTCCTGAGGGAAGGTGTAGAACGACATTGCAGGTTAGCAGTAACTTATCTCTCCATCCTGTAGGGAGCAGAGTGATATACATCCACGACACGCACCGCAGAGCGCATTCATTCATCACCTGCATAGAAATTCAGCTCACACTGAGCGAGAGCGCCTCTGTTCAACTTTATCCATAGATCAACGTCACAAAGACTTTGACTGAGGCTCCCAAACTCTCCCTTACTACTTTTCCAAAGGATTCCCACTGCTCCGATTGACGGACGCCTATGCCTTTGTTTGCTAAAAGTGACGCATTTGTTGTTTTATGACTTCAGCTTTGACTTTGCCCTCCAACTTGGATGATTTCTTTTAACAGTTATGAGTTTGTTAGCGTTGCATTGACACTGTAAGCATGTGCCATATTCTATAAAATTTTTATAAAAAGAGTTTTTTATCATACAGCATATTGGCGGTGACATTTCAGAATCTGATTTATGTGTGAAGGGTGATCTAATCATTTAGTGGCATGGTGAGATTGAGATACATGTGGTCATTGTGGTATATTTCATTCTCTAAGTAGGTTTACTGTCATTCTGTGTTACGGTAGCAACCTATCATCACATGTTCCTCTTCAAGAAAAAAAGCTCAAGTAAATTGTAATACAGCTGATGGCCTGTGTTCACATGAAACTAAATTCTTAATGGAATAGGTTATCAAAATAGGTCAGATGCACTGGCGGGACAGTTTACTGACCACCATTTCGTATTATTGCTACTAAGCTGTTGTTCACCTTTGAGTATTACAGTTCACCACTGTGGTCTGTCACACTGCTAACATCTGGACATCCGAGCAGATGGGACTGAAATGATAATGGTATGTAAACTGGGCCATGGGGGAAAATTCATTTTCAAAAGCACTTGTGTTTCTTTCCAGCAAAGGCATTGCAACTGCAGGGATCTGGCTGATTTGATTAAGATGAAATGCATTGCTGCATCTCGAGATTCATAAGCTAAACGCATAGTATCTATTGCATAAGTTTATCTATTGCACGAGGGCACTAAGTTTTACACCCAGCTTGCTCTTACAGTGTTTGGCATGAGCGGCCCTTTGATTTATTCTCTGCATTAAAGGTAGGTACTGTGTGTGTCCTTGCAGAGGAATTTGTGGCACTTATCAAAGAGCAGGACATAAAATCCTACTTCGTACTGGCGAAAGATGCCATCAAGCACTACGGAGCAGCAAAGGTACAGGTCATACTGTGTGTTCTGACTGACAGGAGATTGATGACTCTCCCCTTAGTGAGATCTTCTTTAGTCAGAAATCACAGAGAGTTTAGTAATTCACCCCGACTCTGAATATAAAGTGAAAAGCTAAAGTATATCTCTTGGGGAATATATAACCTAACATGTCATAATGATGCATTGACTTCTACTGAAGATATTTCAATATGTGACTAAAGCTATGTGAGAAATAGTTGTCACACTGCTAAGTTGTCTCAAGGCCTATATATCAGTGACTGTAAGTGTTTGAGACAAACATCCAATTTCTCACAGCAGTGGTTTTGTATGGTGAATTCAGAAAGCTAATACTCTTATAAGAGATAAACAAAGGACTTAAAGGGATAGTTCATCCAAAAATGAAAAATCTGTCATTATTTACTCACCCTCATGTCGTTTCTTTGTTCATGAACTTTGTTCATCTTCCGAACACAAATTAAGATAATTTTGATGAAGGCCTTTCTGACCCTGCAAAGACAGCAACAGAACTATCACGTTCAAGGCCCAGAAATGTAGTAAGGACATCATTAAAATAGTCCATATGACATCAGTGGTTTAACTGTCATATTACGAAGCTACGAGAATACTTTCTGTGCGCAAAGAAAACAAAAATAACAATTTTATTTAACAATTTCATCTATTCTGTGTCAGTCGACGTGCATTCACAAGAGTACCACAGAGCATTTTTTTTCTCATAAGGGCTTCGGTTCAATCTATAAAATGCTGTTCATGCTTTTCTTTGTCGTGTTATTGAAGTGGCCTGCCCTCCAAGTCCTTTTACACCCAGCAGGCAGCGGACATCAATATAATGTCAGGTTTATGTTGAATATGACATTGGACAGGATGAGAATAAAAATCAGGTTGACGTCAGTCTGATGTTTACATAACGCTGGATTTTGGTTACACATCCTAAAACATTAAAATATTAGTGTTATTGGACATCAAATTAACATTGACATTACATGTTGAATTGACATTTAAGTTTTTGTCGCAACCAAAATTTAACCAAATAGTGTGCCTGTTGGGTAGGTTGTATGACCTGATTGAGCAAACATTACAAAATGACAGGGCACGGCCAACCAATAGGCATTGTCCAACTTGCCTGCGCTAAATAATTAATCGGCAAAATTGTCAAGTGTATCCACTTTTTTCTTCAACGCGGAATTGTAAGCCTATGTGTGAGATTTCAGGTCCATTATCTGCCATAGGGAAATGAGGAGAACAATAACAGTGTGCAGTAAACGGTAAAACTGTTTGCACTACAAAGCAATGTGTTCATAATTAGGATAACACATTAAAATAACACAGCCAAAAAAAAAAAAGTCCTGAAATCGGGATTCGAACTCGGGACGCCCGTAGCGCAATGGCGCTATATGTTGGCGTCGGCATCCACACCAATCTACATCATCAAGCAAAATTAATTGTTTTGTTTAGCTAAAAAACAGCTAGATGCTGATGAGACCGGAAGCCAGACATATGAAATTTACAATTGGCTGCGCCCACTCTTACGGGAAGAAAAAGGTGTTTATTTAAAACGACCAAAATATACTTGTAAAACATGAAGTCGCAGTAATAACGAGAATGTCATGACAAACGTGATGAATTGGCGAGGGCTGTTTAATGCCAGCCAGGTTCCATTCTGGCAATTTACCTCATAGTGTGTTAAATGGCCTGTCACTGCAAACGCTGTATTTTTTCCTCACGGAAAACAATGGAAATGTCATGAATTAAGGTATTAGTATACATAAATTGACTTTCACTGGAGCAAAGTATGAACTAGCCACCCAAATTTTGCAAAAGAACAACACATCCTTTATTTAGACGGACAACTCAAAGCAAACTTTAAGTTTTTATGTCACGCCTGTCTTTTTTGTAAATGTACAGTTTTTTCTGTGTGTAGCTGAAGTGTGCTTACAGGCAAATTTGTTTTTGTTACGACAGTTTGTCCGTCAACAGGGGACGCTTGCGCGCTACACCGAGGCAGTACTCATCAGAAGCCACTGAGGTGTTTGTAAGTAATACAACTTAAGATGTAGTTTAACAACCCCGGACACAGTCACAAAGTTCAAGTCATAAAATACTATTTAAATATTTTTGTTTTACACCCCCCGGATTTTACACTTGGGTCATTTACAATTACGCAGCCTTATTACTATGCACCAATTGACTTTTTTTTAATTATTTACAGCCTGTAGGCTATTCCTGCATGTGTTTCCTACACATTGCAAAGACTATTTGGTTTAAATCGTCTGTCGCTTGTTTAAGGGTCATCTTTTAAGTTAATATCACTGATATTCTGGTTGTCTGTCCACATGACAGTGCAGAGCAGTGACAGGCGAAACTGAGGGGCTTCAGGACGACATAAAGCGCACATGTATTTCATTTGCTGAGGATTATGCTTGTGACATCTAATCGTTAAGACTCAGATGAACGTGAGGTCCAGAAACAGCAGCACGTGAATCAGGACAGCGATTAGTTTTAGCTTTCTTATGTATTTTTTGCTTATTTTGTGTATTTTGTTACTCGTAAGTGCTCAAGTTTGAGCCTGCTGTCTGCTATGACAACTGTTTTTACTTTTTATGTCATGTAAGGTCACCACGTTCACTTTCTTTGATTTGCAAATTTATTTTAAAGCTCACATTTTTTATTTTTTTCTTCATTTTGCTGTTTTTTTTTAAGGAATGCATTAGAGGAATAAATGAATTAAGGCTCCAGTTTGGACTTGTTTGTACAAACGAGCACAATGTTGCTGATGCTTATGGCGTTGTGTCTATCCTATGCAGAAGGTAAGAAATTCCTCTCATATCCGTCATTTCCTGCTGTTGGACATCTATGTAATTTCATATAAATTCTGTATAATGCAATATCTTAAGACAAATACCACAAAGTTATTTGCATATTTAAATTGAAACCTGAGTTGTGAACTTCATTGGAAATAATTTTTTGTAAGTGCACTTAAGCGAGATTCATTAATATAAATGTTTTTTTGGATTCATATGGCTATTAATATTGCTTTGCATAAAAAGTAAAGATAGATTTAATTGCAGTTTGCTTATATAATTACCTGCAGAATGCAAATAGCTGCTTAGTTAATATTCTAAGTTGCTTATTTAATTGTGGAATTAAAACTTCATCACAGTTGTTTTAAAGTCTATGCTACGGTTGTTAATAGTGAAACTGAGAAGAGGGGATTTTTCTCAGATTGTCTCAATTCTCACTGAACAAAACCCTACTTGGAAAGCTCCTAATTTGAAAATGATATGCTTTGGAGTTTTTAGTAATGCCAAAAGCAGCAATTTAAAAATTAGAGAGTCTGACAAATAGGCTTGTCATCAGTGCAGAGGCTCAGTCCTAGTTTGAGCTGTGCAAACTCAGTCACGTTTGGCCTAATGTTCTTAGACACTGCACAGACAGTAGTCCATTTTTCCCCTCAGGCTCAGCCATTAACCTACTTTGAAACATCACTTTCACACATGAGATTCCTAGTCTGAGATTCAAATATATTGTTTATCTGACTCCTATTGTATGTCTTTCTACGCAAGTCAGTAGGATGCCAGTAGGACAGATTATCATATTGATTAGCGTCCTGTTGATAGGCAAAGATAACCTGTGTAACAGACTGGAAATTAAACAAAAAACAAAATAGGTGTTTAAATGAACAGAAGTGAGGGATTTTCTATAATCCATACAGTGTTCTGTATAATAGAATTTCATTTCCTCCCAGTGATGTTCTCTAAAAATTATACGGGCTTATAATGCTTTAAAAAGCCTGTTGTGGACTCACTGCCTTAACCTTATTTACACATGGTCTTTTTTTAATTGGAAGTTGATCACCTTCAAGTGTTGTCTTGGGATTTGTGTGTACTCCACTTACAGTGGATGCATAAGGCTAAGAAACTATTCCAGGTACACATGTCAGGTGTGTAAGATCAAATGCAAGCAGATAAAACTGCCTTGCAAGCCCTTATTTTACATTTTATTTTATTTTGCACTTTGGCTTGTATATAAAATATTTTATAGTCTATTATGTTACATATTTTATTAATATAGTGTGTCGGATTTTCTTTCTTTTAAAGCATGAAACAACAATGGCTCTACTGCAAAATCGGGTCTCTTTGATTATGATCTGTGACAAATCAGATCAATTAAATAAAAAAAATAACCCTCTATAATGCAGACACAATATGTGCGTTATTTCAGTAAAATGTATTTTTAAAAATAAACATATATAATCAAGTTTTTCTTAAGCTGTAGTTGCCTCACTTGAAGGATTTTCGTTTAGGAATAGCAATCACATTCACGTATCAGTATGACACATAGACCAGCATTTGACAAACTCCTCCAAAAACGCACAGCATGTCAAGATCAACCTTCATCTTTTCAATGCTGCACTTTAGCAATCAGAACGCAATGTAGCCCTTGCAGCCTGTCAGAAGGTAAAGGTTAAAGCATCTCTCCCAGATGAGTGATTTGACAAGCTGCTTGTCTGGACACACGGTACACCTGATCAGAGTGATGTTGACTATTTTTGCCTCCCCCTGTGTTGCTTTATTCCAAATCATCCAGCACCAAGAGGGGAAATGTTGTGTTTTGTGCTACTGAAGTAGCAGAAAGATTTTGTGGGCTTGACATCTATGGAAATGTTTTCTGAAAAGATTATAGACTAGCACATTGGGGAGAGGTTCAAATGGCAACAGAATGATGGGTTTTTGCTGACAGGTTTAGACCAATCATTATTTGTATTTTTTTTTTACTCTGACTTTGAATGTAGAAAGAACGCCATCTAGCAAATGACTTCTCTGAAATACAACTCGGCAACAGCAAGAGCGCTGAGGTATAGCTGTCTAGAACATACAAAACATTTCTGATAGCATATTTACCAAGCATAATGTTCTGTGAAAGTAACCTCGCCTTTACAGTGTTTTGGAATGAAAGGTTGTATTAGTACCGATTCCTATAGAACAATCATTTACACCTGGTGGCTTGTGATTCAAAAATGCATTGGAGTTGGAGACAGGACTAAAATGCAAAAAATAAAATGTAACTAACCAGTTAATCATGCAGAATTTGGATAGCAAAACAGATGTGCTTTTAAGTGAGTAGAGACAACATCCGTTCTGTATTTTTTGCCTAAAAGATGTATCCAGTTAAACTGTATCCATTGTTTTGATTCAAGTTTATCTAAAACACATTCATGTGTGTAAGATAGCAAGTTATAAGAACATATAATCCAGACTACATTATATATGGCCTTAAATGCAGCAAAGAAAAATTCAGTGTTTTTATGCAATGCATTATTGGCTGTCAAGAGCATAAAATCAGTGAAAAAAGTTTTATATGATAAACAGTTGTGGTATTGGTGTTGGATTGCTACTTTATGTCCAATCAGGTTCCTGTGGAAGCCCGAATTAAAAAAAAAAAAAAGGTAATTGTGACTTTTTATCTCACAATTCTGACTTTTACTCTCATAATTGTTAGAAACTCACAATTAAGAGTTTCTTTTTTTTTTCAGAATTGAGTTTATATCTCACAATTCTGACTTTATAACACGCAAAGTCATTAAGTAAGAATTGTGACTTATTAACTTGCAATTCTGAGAAAATATCAGTCCTTTTTTCCCCTTATAAATGGATATTATAACTCGCAATTGCGAGTTTGTATCTCACAATTCTGAGAAAAAATTCAGATTTGCGCAAGCTATAGATATAAACTCTTAATTCTGACTTTTTTCTCAGAATTGAGTTTATATCTCACAATTCTGACTTTATAACTCAAAATTGCAAGTTTGTATCTCACAATTCTGAAAAAAAGGGTCAGAATTGAGAGACTTGAACTCACAATTCTGAGAATTCATTGCAAGTTTATCTCACAATTTTGACTTTACTGTATAACTCAAAATTAGTTTATATCTTAATTCTATATTCTTAATTTTATCTCAGTTTATATCTTAATTCTAAGAAAAAAGTCAGAATTGAGAGATGTGAACTTGCAATTGCAAGAAAAAAAAAGCCAAATAGGAGATACAAATTTGCAATTACTTTTTTTTATTCTTTATTTAGTGGCGGAAATGGGCTTCCAGAGGTCCCTGGAAAAAAAAAGCTAAAGAACCCTGTTTTTTTTTTTTTATGCACTAATGCACTCATACCTATACTCTGTTATGCTAATCTAATTTGATTTGTTGTGTCCTCAAGGAATGAAGGTTGTGGAGTTGTCGGATGACCCAAGATCCCTGTCCCCTCTTGCTGTTCTTCCAAGTGTAAACTATCAAATCATCAATGCAGACTACCTCCTCCTCAGAGACACCAGTCAGGACGTAATGGACAACTCCAGCCTGCGGGCACAAAGGCAGCCTTTCATCCTCACTGGACTCGGTGGCCAGCCAACCATCAATGTCAGCTATGGTCCCATGTCTTTGGAGCAGTCTATACCACTGCATATGATTCACACTGGCCCCAGGATCCGACCGTTTATACTGGCCCGTCAAGTACGATCATCAACACCCGCCCTGTATGTGTTGTTTTACGCAACAGGTAATAGGGACGATATGAGTGAAAGCCCAATGCAAAACATCCCAGGGCAGAACGAAGGAGGGTACCTTTGTGTTACAGCGTACGCCTTCTGGGAATCTAGGGAGGTCAGGGACAGCTGCTCCATCTCAGCAGATGGTGGCTTCTGCTTGGTGCACCTAAAGCCGGAGCCAGCGTGGTTCAACCCTGGAGGTGGCAAGTCGAGCTGGGAGCAGAGAGGTGATCAAAGAGGAAATGTTGCTGAACTCTACTACCAGATCAAGACGAGTCCCAGCGGTCAGTGTGTCCCGCAAGAGAGCAAGATAAGAAGGGGACCACAGCATGGTGACCTGGGACGGCAGATCTATGGAACCTCTATGAAGAGGATTGGGACTGTAAACCTCCTGCGATCACCTCCTGGAAACCCCACATTTATGCGATTACGCCTCGGAGGAGCCGTCATCATCCAGACGTCCTCGAAACCACTGAAGACCACAGACACCGCCACTTTCTACGTGTTCCTGTCAAGCACATCACCAGTTGAACATTTCATACTCAGGTAGGTTGATTTCACGGTTTCTTATGTGCCAGTTTTGCTTAAAGGAATAGTTACTCAAAAATCACTTACTCACCTTCATGTCGTTCCAAAGCTGTATGAGTTTCTTTCTTCAGAACACAAAAAGATGTTTTGAAAAACTGTTTTTACCTGTACAGTAGAAGTCAGCGGGGTCCAAAAGTATATTTTCATTTATCCCTTTTAAAAGATTAGTTCACTTCCAGAATAAAAGTTTCCTGATAATTTACTTACCCCCCCATGTCATCCAAGATATTCATGTGTTTCTTTCTTCAGTTTAAAAGAAATTAAGTTTTCTGAAGAAAACATTCCAGGATTTTTCTCTATATAGTGGACTTCAATGGGAGCCAATGAGTTGAAGGTTCAAATTTCAGTTTCAGTGCAACTCCAAAAGGCTCTACACGTCTCTGCCGATAGCTTAGTGGGCAAGTGTGCCGACATACAGTGCCATTGCACTATGGGCGTCCCGCGTTTGAATCCCGGCTCGAGGACCTTTCCCTATCCCGCCCTTCTCTCTCTCCCTCTTCACTTCCTGTCTGCTCTCCAGTGTCAAATCATAATAAAAGGGAAAAACACCAAAAAAAAAAAAAAAATAAAAATCGAACCAAAAAAAAAAAGGTTTGATTCTAGCCTAAGTGTCTTATCTAGTGAAATGAAAATTTATATACTTTTTAACCACAAATGCTTGTCTTGCACTAGCTCTGTGACTTCACGCATTACATAATCACGTTGGAAAGGTCCTGCATGGTTAGTTTTTCATCTGTGTACTTTTAAAAAAATTGAACATCATTGTTTTACCTTTTTTTTTTTTTTGTAAAGGGCATTTGACGTTCTTTGCATGTTCGCTTTGTAAACACTGGATCGTTAACTTCTGCCTACATCATGTGTGACCTTTCCAACTTGACAACGTAATGCATGAAGTCAAACTAATGCAAGATGAGCATCTGTGGTTAAAAAGTACATCAGTTTTTATTTTTTTTAGAAAATGACCGATCGTTTAGTCGATAAGACTCTAATTGCTATGGCTGGGGTTGTGTAGAGCCATTTGAAGCTGCATTGAATCTGCAGTTTGGACCTTCAACTCATTGATCCCACTATATGGAGAAAAATCCTGGAATGTTTTCCTCAAAAACCTTAATTTCTTATCGACTGAAGAGCTAAAGACATGAAGATCTTTGATGACATCGGGGTGAGTAAATTATCAGGAAATATTTATTCAGGAAGTGAACTAATCCTTTAATGAGAGTGGATGCATTTTAGAGTAAATAAGATTGAAATATGGCATAAACAAGTGTCTGGTAGATCTAACCTGGCTGTCGGGCTATAATCATTTCACATGCTGCTATCTGGAAGTCTGCAAAAAATCTGTGCACATAATGCAGTGCTGAGAAATTGGATTTACTCTGTTCAGGATTATATGGTTTTCTCAGAAGGCACAACAAATGTCAACTGTTTTCCTGGAAGAGACTTTTGGTCAGGCCAAAATAAGATGAAGAGGAGGTGCGTTGGGGATTGAGATAACAGTGTCCCATTTGGAATAGAAGTGTGGCATGGAGCCAACAGATGTGTCAAACGCCCAAGAAGCTTAGTGCGAATTTAACAAGTATGCAACATTACAGTCATACCACTTCATAGCCGAGAGAACGTAACGGTCCCACTCAGTATACAGATTACCAAAATGTAATAACCTTGTGCCGGCTCAATTCACTTTTCCAACTGGAGGAGTTTCAAAGGCACTCTTCCATAAATGGCAAAATAATGGGGAAATTATTTGGCAGCATTCATTTCTTAACATTGCATTGTTTGTGCGGCTTCTCTCCCCATAAATAATGCATCAACTTAATGGAGCAAGAAAACAAATACCTAATAACTACTTGAGTCCTTTGGGCAGAAGTGAACGTATTACGGCGAAAGCTCTATCGTACAAAAACACACAGTGCAATCTGTTTTTTCTAAGTCTCAACCCACAACAATGGAGAAGAAACACATAAATGAGTAAAATTGGATTTATAGGCATGTTTTGGACCAAAGGTATTGTTCTTTTCTACATTGGCGAAGCTGTTCTTTTTCTTAGAAGTTTGTTTACGGTTGTTTTGAAGGCAAATGAAATTGTGGGACGAAAAAAAAAATGTCCATAAGAAATGATGAGGTATATTGTATTCTGACCCATATTATAAGCCAATAGCCAACAGCCAAAATCCCAGTGTAGTTTAATTTGATTTTTTTTTTGTCCATTCCCAAGAGTGTTTTGATTCTGGACAATATGGTTGCACTGATTTGAGACTTTGATTTGTGCCGATTATTTTGGAAAGTTGAGGAACTCCGCTTGTGATTTGAGATGTACATTTGACCAGCAGCTGAGCCGCAAATGCCACCTGAGCCCCCAATATCCACGCGGCCCTTCACACAGCTCTGATAGGGTTTACTTTGCCCCTGGCCCCAGCTCAAATGGACATTCGCTTTCAGTGTTAGCAGTAAAGTGAGGTGAAGGCTGGTATCCCAAAGAGATTGATTTTATCCAGGGAAAAATCTCTGCCCCACTTCACTACTCTCTCCAAGATTGAGTCCAGACCCCTGAGGTTATGATAGATAATCCACACACTGATTGAAAATTAGTGAAGTCTTTAACCCTTCAGAGATCTGATCTCTTTTGCCCAGAAAGTTATTTCAACTGAAGGCTGCCTGGACTACATAGACTAGCTCAGACACTCACTAGACATGACAAATTATGAACAACAAGCATGTTTTACTAAAAAGGTATAGTAATGATAATAATTTAAACAAAAATAACTTGTTTACATTTATTATACAATGCACAGAATATATATACATTTCAGAAGATCTGGCCAAGGTAAGGCTGCTCTCGGCAGGTTCATGAGCGCTGAATGCCTGCTGATGCTCGGAGCTCAAATCTCCAAAAACACTGAAGAAAATTTTAAATAGAAATCATTTTAATTGACAAACAACATATTTGAAGTCTAATGAAGTCTAATTTGAAGTCAAGTACATTCTCGCCTAAAAACTCTTAAAACGACATTCCGTGACTGTATTATTTTTTAAATTATAGTGGATTTGGGCTGATATTCGCTGTGAGAAATACCACAAGCATCCGATATCACTAGAATATCTCACACTTATCAGCCAATCAGATTCAAGAAACAGAAAGAACTGTTGTGTATATATATACACAGTTTGTACATACATACATATATATATATATATATATATATATATATATATGACCATGGACCACAAATCCAGTCTTAAGTAGCACGGGTATATTTGTAGCAATAGCCCAAAATACATTGTATGGGTCAAAATGATTGTTTTTTCTTTTATGCCAAAAATCATTAGGATATGTTCCATGAAGATATTTAGTAAATTTCCTACTGTAAATATATAAAAACTTGATTTTTGATTAGTAATATGCATCGATAAGAACTTAATTTGGACAACTTTAAAGGAGATTTTCTCAATATTTTGATTTTTTGATTTTCCTATCCTAAGAAATTATACATAATGAAAATCTTATTTATTCAGCTTTCAGATGATGTATAAATCTCAATTTAAATCTCAACCCTTATGACTGGTTTTGTGTGTGTGTGTGTATATATATATATATATATATATAGCAAACTATTGATCCAAGCATTAGTTAATAATTTATTATTGAACATTATTTCAAAATGAAAATTACTGTGAAATGGTTCTTTTGTTCTCTGCCTATTATTGTTCATTTAGCATGTTTTATTTTATATTTAATAATATATTAGATTATGTTTATTATATAATAGATACAGTATATTAAAGGTAAGACGTCGTACTATTTTGCTGCTTTACAGATTATTAATGTACATTTAATCAAAATATTAGGATAAAAATATTTAGTTTTATTGCATTGGCATGTTTGGACAAATTATGATCTGTTGAAGCATTATATATTATTTGTATTATGTATTTTATTTATTAATGAATAATATTAAGTGATTCTAATGGTTAACAGATCATGTATGTAGACATAAATGTTTTGTTTTATTCATGTATTTGAATACACACAAATAATTAATTTGTTAATTTTAAAGTTATGAATTCTGTTCTATTCTATTCTATTCTATTCTATTCTATTCTATTCTATTCTATTCTACTTCATCCTGCAGGCAGCACCATGCAGCCACATCAATATTCGTCCGTCTTTGATTTTGTGCCAGAGATTTATTCCATCAAGATCCTCATTATAGATTTGACTGAATTCTTTTGCCACTCATGCATACAGTGTTTCTTCCCCTGGCAGACCAAAACAGAACACACTCACAGATTCTCTCTCTCTCTTTCTCTGTATTGCAATTTCTTTTTTTCCTGTCTCTTATTTTCCTCTCACACTTTCATTGTTTCTCTTCATTTCCCTGGAATTAAAAATGTTTGGATTATCCAACTGAGGGCGTCATCTGTCTCTAAAAATTGCACGTCTGCTCTGAAGATGATGACGATACAAAATGGGTCAAGACAGACTCTGATCCCTCTCCCTTGAGTCCCAGGGGTTGACAGACAGACGCTATCCCAGAGATCTACATGCGACGTGAACTGATATCAGCCGTGATATCATGTCCTTCTTCTCAATTTCAGATAAAAGCCTATCACGTGTGTGTTTATCGCATCATGCCTCCTGGGAAATAATCATTAAAATGCACATCTGCAAGTGTCATTTAATGCACAGGCTCATTGTGTACATAGCTAATGATTCATTTGAAATCCGCTGCATGAAAATCTGTTGTTTTTGAGGCAGAATTGCAGTGTGTGGTGTGAAACGAAGAAAAAAAAAAGATGGATGAGGGGGTCGAGGAAAGATAATGCAGTGTGTCACAATGCTGTCAGCCGCGCTCATTCTACTTCTCCCACTGTGACCTGTTTCCTCTCTGGCCGCGCTTCCCAAGACGCTTGACTCCAGCACATGTCTGGGAGATTCTCACGTGGCAAGATTCCACGGTCTCTAAGTCCCATCAGTGGAGAGGAGGGACAGACGAACTATCTGGCTGGTGGATAAAGTCGAGAGATACGGAAGAAAAAAAAAGAAGAGAAAAGAAGCATTTGGCTCTGTCTTTAAACTGAATGGTGGACATGTGGTTGTGTTGGCCCAAGCCAAAGGAGACAGAGAGATTAAATTCTCCATACTCGCTCTACACCCTTGATAAATACAACATCGTTAAATGCCCAATCGCTCTTTCTCCGACAGAGATTGAGCCAAGATTTCAAACTGGCAAGTGAAACAGGGAATTGAGAGCCATGTTGACTGACCTCAACCCATGGTTAGCAGGTCCTACAAAACAGGACTTAAAAGCTGTCAATTATATCTCCATCTACTGCCATTAACGAGTTTGTACATGTTGTTTGTTTGTTTTTTATTTATTTATTTTTTATAAATGTGCCCCATGAGTCAGACTGAATGGAAAGAGCTGTCAGTACAGATGGGCTTGAGATGTGTTTGTTGATTTTCTGTCCATCAGATGACAGGTGAACACTTTCCACCTCAACCTTTCGAAGCACAGGTCGGCGTCTTTAACACACATGCCCTCTAGCAAACATTCAGTTAGTACTGGACATTGTATCATACATGGATGTTTACTGTGTGAGCGTGTGTGTGTTTTCCTTTCTGTAATGCCCAGAGGCAGACATAAGTACTGAGCTTGTGCTTACAATCTTAAATGTCTGTTAGCCTGTAATTAGTCTGTTTTCCATCCAGTTAGTGCTCTATCATGTTGGGAATAACGTTATACACCAAACCCAAAGTTTCACAGAGTTCTTACTGGAGCTCTTCATCACTGTATCGTGTGAGCCACTGAGCAAACCTTATGAATTAGAAAACTCTAATGCATATGAATCTGTATATGTAGATTATTCTATAATTGTGGGTACATCTCATGTCCATGAAGTATATTGTTAATGTATTTTCATCAATATAAAGCCCTGATGCTTAATTTTCTAGTACACGATTATATTTTCCCCAGTCACACTACTATATGTTGAAAAAGCCATATCTTTTGTTTAATAATGAAGTTCATATCACATACAACCCTGGTATTCAGCTGTCCGATTTCTTAAAGTTGCTCATTCTAATCTGCATTTAAGCATGAAAATGAAGAAACCTCAGACATAAATTAATTTCATAGTTTTGCCTTCAGTTAGATTAGGTTATCAAGACATTCGGGTGTGCGCTTCAAAAATAATAAGTGTTTATTGTGATATAACTTGGTTTATTGTGTCCGAAAAACCATTGTCGACTAAGTTACCACTAGAAAACCCCCTCTCGAAAAGGAATGTTTTGTCCCATTCTCACATAATTTGCACAGTATGATGGTAGTTCCTCTAGAACAGAGGTTTTCAAAGCGAGCACCCCCAACACTGCACATTTTGTAGGTCTCTCATATTTAACCCATTTCAGGTCTTGCTGTCTCTACTAATAGCTGATGAGTTGAATCAGGTATGATAGATGAAGGAGACACAGAAAACATGCAGTGTTGGGGGTGCTCGTAGGACTGGTTTGAAAATCACTGCTCTAGAAGCACATGGATGAAACACTAGAAGTTATGTTCTCTGTCTTTCCCCTAATATTGATAGCAAACCTGTGTCAGGAGTGGATTAATTGACTGTCAGCAGTGTTACACAAGTATTATTGCTGCAAATTTTGACAAGACAATTTAACTAAAATGTTTTGTTTATGAAAATATATTTCTAAACATACCATATGCTCAGTAGTTCTAGGCTTCCATGTTCAGTATAGGCCCAAAACACAAAAAATGTTACCTGTCAGAAGTTACCTGTCAATTGTGGACAGTAGCAAACATAGATGGTATTTTATGCACGTTCCTGCAGATCACCTTTATTTATATAGTACTTTATACAATATAGATTGTTTAAAAGCAGCTATGTACGGTCATGTTTGGATTTTTGGGAAACAGGAAAACTGTTTTCTTTACATTTCTTTACAATTCTAAATGTAACTTACCCCTAATTATAGAATGACCCATGTGACGACAGTGGTTAAAAGTATCATTTTTCAAATCGCGCAGGATGTGAAAACATAATATTCTGCAAGTAATTGTGTGAAAATTAGGCTTTAATTAATCAAAACTCTGTACTTGTAAATCATACTTTGTGTGAAAAGGAATGAAAGTTGTACTGCCTCTAGTAGGGCGGGGCGATAAATCGATAACGATAATTATCACGCGCTATCAATTTCCTTGATACACGATAACAAGAGTTCGATAGATCCGCATCCTAATTCATGCTATATCAAATGTGCATTTCTAAGAGACACATTTTTTATATTATTATTATTATTATTAATATTATCCAGTAACACAAACCTGTTTCTTGATTTGAAACAGTATTACTCATTAAAACATGCAAAACTAAGAAATATTTTTATTAAGATATTTATTTTAAGGAAAAATTACTGGAAAAAGTGTGTAAAATGGAAAAAAAAAAAAAAAAAAAGTAATGTTCTGACCATAAAGAATATTTTAAAGCCACATTTAACCATCTGGTTTTTACAACTTTCACATTGTAGCGAAAATCTGCCTTTAAACTTGAAAGAAATAAAAATTTGACATTTATTGTGATAATTATCTATATCAGCTGATATGAAAAAAGATTATTGTGATTTTGGCCATATCACCCAGCCCTAGCCTCTCAGTTTTGCAGAAATGTATATAGAGGCACATTTTTCCAATGAGCCTAGGTAGAATGACACCCTTTTTACCTTGTCAAAAACAGCTTTGTTCACAACGACCCGTTTCGGTGCTTGTCTCTTTAAATGATAATGAGCTACTGCTGACCCCACCCCTTTTTCTTTTAATCCGCTGTGTCCTCAGTGGCTGTGATGTCAGGAGAAAATGAAGACTCTTATGTTCACGTTTACATCCAACTACAAAACACCCACATCGTGTACAAGTCGTGCTTGAGCAGTTGTGGGCGGAGCCTGACGTCATGCTGCTTAGAAAATCTAAACGGCTTAATAACTGAGACTGTTTAGGTTTTTTGGGGATTAAAAAAAAAGAGTGAATGGATTTTTATCATTGTAGGATTATGCCAAGACAGAATTTTTGTCCATTGTTAATTGTACTCAATGTAAATCCTACTAGCACCAGCCAATGAGATTCCAACTGACCATTTCAGCCAGGTGTTGTCATTTTTGTGTGTAACATGCTTCAGGCGGTCAGTCAGCAGGCTGTAGGCGTATACCTGAGGCTAACACCTTTCCACTGATGTCATCTGTGTGTTTGTGTGTTCTGTCTCACAGAGCCACATCAAGAAAAGGCATGTCATTCAGCACAGCCAGACCCAGTGACGCCAACCTGTGGGACATCACTTTGGAACCTGGGAGAGGAAGTGACGCCCAAACCATTTCTGTGACCTGCCAAAAGAAAAGCACATTTACTAGCAAAAGGCAAGCCCTCGCTGCATCACTCTCATTGTTCATAGAAACCACTGAACCGCAGACTCTCCCTAGTTCACATTTCGAAGGCATTTCATTGCTAAAAAGCTTTTTCTGCCCTTGCACATCGCCAGATGTGGTCTGTTTCCTCTGAAACTGTGAGAATTCAGTGACAGATTGCAAAATTATTTTTTGACAGAGAAAAACAACCTTCTAATTTTTTCCCCCCCTCATTGTTCAGGTACTAACAGATGTTCAGACAACCTGTTCGCCTTTTTGCAGGATGGTATTTTGAATGAAAATTGAAGACCATCTTTTTCTGGTTAAAAAGGTGCAGGTTAACCGCATTTACCCTGTACAGACACTTATTAAGCACAGAGAAAAACTCGCCACTTTGCGACTTCATGATTAATGGCACAAATCAATTCCGTAATGTATTCAGGTATTCATGTGGAAAATGACTGAAAATAACTTCATAAAAGTGTGATATCTTTCCATCACCTTAGCTGCTAGTAAACACAGAAAACGTACAACTCCTCCGCTGTTATTAAGAAGAATGAGCTCTGAGTTCATATTACCTATGTGCATCTAAGCCGGGAAGCGACTGGCTTGGTTTTCATATAAAGAGTTTTGAGTGTTTCTGGATCCAATTCAAATGCGTCTCGAAAACTGTGAGCATCTTGTTAATAAGAGCCTCCATCTGGGTGTCATATTTCTCTTGGTCTCATTGGCTCTTGTTCAGTGTCCATGGCAATGGGTTGTCATTATTATTGCAGAGTATAGCATGTATCGTGTTCTGTACTATAATATAGTAGCATGTATACTGTATATACTATTATAGTTCTAGCAGCTTGTAAGAAACTGTACACTAATAATAATGTTTTTTTTTTCAATATAGATGTAGGGAGTAGATGATTCTAGATTTACAGGAAGCATAAGTAATATTGATTAATTCTTTCATTTGATTATTACATTTAAATTTTGGTCCATGTATTTAACACTTAGAGCTTAGAGTCGTGTGATTTCTGCAATGTGGAAAACACGGACGGAATTGTGGAATCCAGTCACAAAAATGGAATTTACTATATAACGCATAATGTCATGGAATTTGCACATTTTTCGATGAATAAATCAGAAGTAGGTCAGTACACTTAAATCAAAACTTGATACGGACTAGGGTCTGTGAATATTAAGTCACAAAAATACTATTTAAATATGAATCCTGCATGTTTTGCATGTCTCTAAATGAACTTTTGCTTACTACAGACATACTGAAGCACATGTGACACTTGTGGTTTTTTCAGCTTCTGCCACCTCAAAAATATATTACAGAAATATATTATATTATTATAAATAAAAAGTAAAACACAGAGTTTCTGAAGAAGAATAAAAAACTAATAAATAAAATAATAGCAAATTAATCTGTTATAAAATGAATTAATTAGAGATGCTGTTAATAATTAATAAAACCATAAAAATGGAATCCAGAAAATTAATGAAAAAACACAGAATTTGGTAAAAAAATAAAACTGAATTTGAGGAAAAAAATAAAATTATTTCATAGGGCCTTAAAAATTTTATTTTCATGGTGAAGTTTCATGATTTCATTGATTCATATTTCTTTTAATTTAACTATTAAAACAGAGTGTAGAAAAATTAAAACAGGAAAAAATGTTCAAAAATATTCAAAACGGAATTTTGGAAAAAGAACAAAACGGAATTTGGGAAAAAATCAAATGGATTTCATAGGGCCCTAGAAGCTGTAATTATTTGGTCAAAATACAGTGATAACAGTAATATTGTGAAATAGGATTATAATTTAAAATAACTGTAATTAAATTAAATTTCATACATATTTACAAATTTCATATTAATTTTCACACATTTCTTCATTATTCTATTCTTATATTATCAAGAAACATTTCTTATAATTATCAGTGTTAAAAAGTTATGCTGCATAGTGGGTTTTTTTTTTTTTTTTGCATGATACTTTTTTAGGATTCTTTGATGAAAAGATATCTCAGAAGAATTAAAAATGTCTTTACTGTCTCTTTTGATCAATTTAATGTATCGTTGCTGAATAAAACTTCTTTAAAAAAAAATCTTACTGAGCCCAAACTTTTAAATAGTAATGAAGCACAATTATTGATGACTCATCTTGCTCTTGAATATGTATCAGTTTTGTACAATCCAATGCCCTTTAAAAAAGGAAAAAAAAACATAATACCACTTGTCTGTGACTTAGCAACTAGCAAATCATGGTTTGTGGCTGAGATGCAAACTAAAGGGTATCGGCTATTTTTTAAAGGGACAAGCCTTTCGATATATCCTGCTTGAGCTTCTTGTCTCAATAGGAAATCATAACAGTTATTTCACTTGTTCACTGAATCTTGTTAAGACAGTGATTATATTGTCTTATATTGTGTGAATTGAATTTTTCAAACTAATAGCTCAACAATGGGAGCTGTCACCAGCTGCCATTAAGCAAGCGGTATCTGCTGACTACTTCTCTCTGCGCACTTCTTTCCATGTTTTACAGCGACGACCCACTTATCTTTAATCATCCTCAGTGCATCAGTGTGTTAGACCAGCTTAAAGACCAGCACGTTCCACAAGATTAGACCAGAGATCTTCACATTAACCAGTGAAAAGCCAAACTGAGAGGTTAATGCTGTGCTGGGAAACTTTATTCAGCATAGAGATGATGGGTCATGACTCATTTGACCTTTCACCCTTTATCCCATAACAATGACACTGAAAGCAAAAACAATTTAAGACAATATAGTATAAAGATTTGCAGAGTTTTGAATCAGATCCCTAAGGATCTGTCCACTCTGGGAAAACTTTTTGGATAGCACAGGCTCTTACTTTTCTGATGCTTTCAAAGCTTCCTTTTTACGTGAGAGCTTCAGCATGCCATACACAAATGCGTGAACCCTAAGAAGTTTGATTTTGCCTTTCTGTTAGCTATATAAAAGCACTTTATCAATGCAAAGCACGGTGTGAGCTGAATCATGTTCCTGCAGTGAACCTACTGATACACTCATTAGAATGCTGAGTGTTTTAATGCTGCTGAAGTGGATGAGAATCTCTGTCTCTCTTGCTTTCATTATTAAAGGAAAAGTCCACTTCCAAAACCAAGATTCACATATAATGTACTCACCCCCTTGTCAAGATGTTCATGTCTTTCTTTCTTCAGTCGTAAAGAAATTATGTTTTTTGAGGAAAACATTTTAGCATTTTTCTCTATATAATGGACTGATATGGTGCCCCGAATTTGAACTTCCAAAATGCAGTTTAAAGGAGAAGTTCACTTCCAGAACAACAATTTACAGATAATGTACTCACCCCCTTGTCATCCAAGATGTTCTGACTTTCTTTCTTCAGTCGTAAAGAATTGTGTTTTTTTTTTTTGAGGAAAACATGTCAGGATTTTTCTCCATATAATGGACTGCTATGGTGCCCCGAGTTTGAACTTCCAAAATGCAATTTAAATGTGGCTTCAAACGATCCCAAATGTGGTTGCAAACCATCCCAGCCGAGGAAGAAGGGTCTTATCTAGCGAAACAATGTTATTTTCATTAAAAATATATAGTTTAAATGCTTTTTAATCTCAAATGCTCGTCTTGTCTTGCTCTGCCTGAACTCTGTGTATTCTGACTCAAGACAGTTAGGGTATGTCGAAAAACTGACCGTATTTTCTCCCTCAACTTCAAAAATCTTTTCAAAGTCATCCTACATCGCTGCAGAAGTACCAACCCATGCTTTGCAAAGTGAACATGCAAAGAAGATCGAACACCCTCAACAAAAAAGGTAAAACAGTGTTATAGGACGATTTTGAAGTTAAGGGAGAAAATACGGTCTGAGTTTTTCGACATACCCTAACTGTCATGAGCTAAAATACACAGAGTTCAGGGAGAGTAAGACAAGACGAACGTTTGACATTAAAAAGTATATAAATTGTATTGTTTTCATGAAAATAACCGATCGTTTCGCTAGATAAGACCCTTCTTCCTCGGCTGGGATCGTTTACAACCACATTTGGGATCATTTGAAGCCGCATTTAAACTGCATTTTGGAAGTTCAAAATCGGGGCACCATATCAGTCCATAATATGGAGAAAAATCCATGTAATCCATTATGTTTTCCTCAAAAAACCTAATTTCTTTAAGACTGAAGAAAGAAAGACATGAACATCTTGGATGACAAGGGGGTGAGTACATTATTTGTAAATTGTTGTTCTGGAAGTGGAGTTTTCCTTTGACTGCGGCTTCAAACGATCCCAAATGCGGTTGTAAACGAAGAAGGATCTTATCTAGCATAACGATCGGTTATTTTAATAAAAATAATACAAATTATATGCTTTTTAATGGCATACGCGCGCCTTGTCTTACTCTGCCTGGACTGTTTTTGTTCCGGTTCATGTCAGTTAGGGCATGTCGAAAAACTCCCATCTCATGTTCTCCCTTAACTTCGAAATCGTCCTATATCGCTGTTTTACCCTTTTTGTTAAGGGTGTTTGAGCTTCTCTGAAGCCGCATTTAAACTGCATTTTGGAAGTTCAAAATCGAGGCACCGTATCAGTCCATTATATGGAGAAAAATGCTGAAATGTTTTCCTCAAAAAACACAATTTCTTTACAACTGAAGAAAGAAAGACATGAACATCTTGGTGAAGGGGGTGAGTACATTATATGTGAATCTGTTTTGGAAGTGGACCTCTCCTTTAAGATTCCACACTGTCCTCTTTGAGTCACTATTTCTCTTTTGACCCAAAAATGAATTTAAGTCACTTGTTGGAGAGATTGGGGTATGATTGTGTCTTGATGTTTTTTTACAGAGGTCTGCTGGAGGTCTTGCAGCTGGACTTTGAGACAGAGGAGCAGAGCGATCAGTTAGAGAGCCAGATGATCACATGGCGACTGGAGCTGCCTGGAAACATGATCCGGGATGAAGGAACGATGAGGATTTACACCATTCAGAGAGACTATGTGGGGATAGCACCACTGATCACGGTTGGCAATATTTCTTTGTGTTATGATCACATAGAACTATTATTTTTAAATGAAAGTCAGAAAAAATCTGTCATTACTTGCTTTCCTTTAGGAAAAGTTGGAATTTTGTCCCATGATATTCCCGAAAGAAACTAAATTAAAATTTCAAATTAATTAAATAATTTAAACTAGAATTTGTGGTGACATGAGGATAAATAAACGACAGATTTTTCATTCTTTTTTTTTGTTGAATGAACTATGCCTTTAACTTTTGTAAGGTTTTGTGAGGTCACGTTTTGTAAGGGCGTCTGTGAAGCGTGGACATTTCAAAATGAAATCACATTGGTGTGACAAGTATTTGTCATGCTTTGTGTAAAATCCTTTGACTATAAAGCTACAATGACAGCTTCTATACATGATTTATGTGTCTTTGTTCTGTCTGTGTGTTTTTGTGAGTGTGTATATGTGTGTTAATTGTCCAGAGGCGCAGTGCCACTTCTTTTGCCCCCTTTGATCTTTTCCTACCGTCCCCTACCATTGGTCAAACTACTTCAGAATTTACCCTGACATTCACTTTATGAGGACGCACACATAATTCCCAAAGCTATCCACATGCATCACTTTATTACAAGTTCAAGTTCACCATTAAAATATAATAATATAGCTTTTTATCATGTAGATGTTCGAGACAAATCAAACAAAAAGAGATTGTGACAATTCATTGATATCAAGTGTCTATTATAAAACTAGTTGCCAGATTTATTTACTGGAACGGTCTGTTTCACAGCGTGACCCTGACTCTGAAATAACATTGGTATAGGAGTGTGGGATTTTTTCCGGTAACTTTTCAAATCACAGTCAGCATCTGTTGTGTTGCATTTGGAGGATGCTCGTGGACATCTGTTGGGTCTAGAAGTTAAATCTACGCTCAAACCTAATCATCCTAGTGTGTTCGTCATCACAGCGGCACACTGTAAGATAATCATTAGGGTATTAAACTCAGACAGAGTGAGTCTGATCCACAATTGTTGCTATGACATTTTTGACCTGTTTAAGCTTTTACTCAACACCAAACTGAGATATCTCATAGGAGTTTATTAGATGATGCGAGTGCTTGTTCTTGGTATTAGCCTGTTTTGTTTACAGTGCGTCATATTTCATCCATATGTACATACATCTGTGCTAATTAGGGATGGGACACTGTGAGCTGTATTAGTGAAATAGACTAGTTTATTTGAGTTTTTAATTTTTTTTTAGTTTTGATATTTTTAGTCTGGAGACTTTAATTAGTGTGCTGTTTGTTTGCCCAGGCAGGTCTCAGAAAATTACAGCCATATAACTCCATAAATTAGTAAACACATTTTTTTAGGGAAACACTTGTATGTGATGTTAAACATTACTGATTGGTATGTAGTAGGGTTGTGTGATAATGACAAAAAATTATATCTTGATATTTTCTGGAATTTTGTTGATTTATTCATATTCTGTGCAGTGGTTAGTTTGCAGGAGTAACAGAAATTTACTTCTCCAGTAAGTTTAAATTGATTTCTGTATTTTATGGGCATTTTTACATTTGTAAGGCCAATTTTCTTCTAACCTAATGAAATGTCCACTACCAGTCAAAAGTTTTTGAACAGTAAGATTTGTTAAGTTTTTTTTAAAGAATTTTGTTCTGCTCACCAAGCCTGTATTTATTTGATCAAAATACAGCAAAAGCGGTAATATTTTTCCTCAGAAAAAAATATTTTTACAATTTAAAACAACTAACTTTTATTTGAATATATTTTAAAATGTAATTTTAATTAAAATTTTATTCCTGTGGTCAGTGCTATATTTTCAGCATCGTTAGTCCAGTCTCCAACATTTATAATGCTACAAAAATTTTCTATTTCACATGCTGTGCTTCTAAACTTCCTATTCAAAGAAACCTGAAACAAATCTACTCATCTGTTTTTAACATAATAATAATAATAAATATTTTTTGAGCAGCAAATCAGAATATTAGAATGATTTCTGAAGGATCATGTGACTGGAGTAATGATGCTAAAAATTCAACTTTGAAATCACAGGAATAAATTACATTTTAAAATATAAGTATGTTATAAGTAGCTGAAATAAGCACAAATGTCAGGGCATGTAAAAACAGCTAAAGGGCCCCAAAATTACCTCAGACCCCAGAGGGTTAAAATAGAAAACAATTATTTTAAATATTTTTAAATGTTACTGTTTTTGCTGTACTTTGGATCAAATAAATTCAGGCTTGGTGAGCAGAAGCGACGTCTTTAAAAACATTAAAAATCTCACTGTTCAAAAACTTTTGACTGGTAATATATGCATCATCTTTTGTGTCAAATTCTTAAATTTAATCAATGAATTCAAATAGTAAGACACTATAAGGCTGTTAACAATCAAATTAAATCAGTATCAACAAAATGTGTGTTTGCAGTGCAGAGGTGGCACAGAATCTGTATCTGAAGTGGCATTTAGATGCATTTACAAAGATAGTTAAATGCAGGACATGAATGCAGTTAACCTGTAATGCATAAATAATATTTTGATGTTCAATGGTGATATTTGAAATGATTTAGGGGGGAAAAAGGAGAAAATATACTTTAGATATAAACCGAAAATCACCAGTCAATGGCGTCAAATCACTACATGAGTGAGTCATTGAGTCATTCATTCAAACGGCTGATTGATTCACTAACGAAACACTGTTGTGACTAAAATGTAAGCCAAGCAAGTTTTTGTTTATTAAGCTGTTCATCAAATCAATATCATTGTTTCAGTATTTGCAATTGTGTTGATATTTAGATAAAAATGTCACTGTATCAGATGATATAAATATAAAAGACATATAAAAGTCATACGGGGGAATTGTTGCCTCTTATCTTGAATTTTGGGTGAATTCTGAATGTATTTTATTAGACTTAATCACACAGTGAAAGCGTGAAAACCTCATATATATAAGCCAGGTAGATCACAAATTCTTAGAAAAATTTAGCAGAATATGTCAAATACATTTAGAAGTGAGATTTTGTTTCCTTTTGTCTGGACATGTTAATTTTAGTGCTAAACGAATGTTGTATATTGTGCTTTTCCAGGATACGGAGCTCCTCAACACGGCCGTTCTGACTGGTAAGAGGGTTTCTGTGCCTGTGAAAGTTTTGGGAGTTGAGGCTGATGGCTCCATCACAGACATCACCAACTCATCTCGCTGCAGGTCTTCGGACCAGGATGTCCTGAAGGTAATGCATGTCAAGGTCAGGCCACTTTTGACAGCTTTGGCAATCTCACACTCTGTGTGCCTCCTATTAGCAGTCTTACTCTGCTTCTGAATGACTTGTCTATCAGAACTAGAAGAGAGAAGGGTCAGGGAATTCAGCTCAGATGACCACCACTTTTTTAGCTCTTCACTTGAGAAGAGAAAAACAGAGGAGGGAGACAGACGTTGACCCGCAAGGCCTCATTGAACTAGTGTTTTTTACCCAAAGCACACCTGTCTTTTCTTCCCCTGTGTATTATGAAGAGCTTGAGCCCTTTGTTATTGCTGGATTGGTCTCTGGGTCAAGTGAATTGCCTCAGGACCAAAATCTTATATGAGACACAGTACCAAAAGTAATCAAAAAATGTTTTCATATTATCATAAGGCCCAAGAATATGCAAAATGATAAGCATGACATTAGCTGAATAGGATAGTTTAACTAAATATCCCTTTTTGTGGTTTAATTTTCGCAGCAGCGAATAATTCACAGCACAAACCTATGTTTATCTTTTTTGCGTTGCGAACCAATATTTAATGTATTCTCTTTGACCTTGTGTGACTGAGTTTGAATGGACCTTTGATGTCAGTAACGAAAGATATAGAAATTATTTTCCCTTTCTTTTTACAAGTTGATAAGCCTACTTATTTTGCTATCTTAAATATGCACAGTTATATAATTTGATTATTTGAATTTTGCATCAACCCTGTCAGAACAGATCTCTCCACTGCACTAGCCCTCAATGAACTTGTTTGAACCCTCGATAACATTTTCTTTTTTTGCATGCTTATTATGAAGAATTCAGGCTCTTTTTATTCTTGCTGTATCATTCTCTGGAGTTTTTCCACCTAAAATACTGACACTTTCACTGCGAGTATCTGAAGATATAAAGATCTCCATTGCCCTCATGAGCTTGTTTTTTCCAGGCTAAGCCTTAAAACATAAATGGAGGGACTCGCTAACTTATTCAGTGGTAAATAACAAAGAAGGAATGACTGAACTACTGCACTCAAACATATGTGCTGTCATGTGTCCTTCTTACACATGCACCTTAACCCACCACATGAATAAAAAACATTACTTTGATTAAAAAAAAAGAAGGAAGTCCACTAGTGCAAGTCTCTATTTTTTTTGTCTCAAAAAGATTTTTATGGAACATAGTTCAGATCATGTGCTCTGTGGTTTATAAATTAGTCCTCAAAGTACTGGGGGTGAGTGAAACAGTGATGCAACAGTGGCCATAGATTTTTCTAATGAGACAGAACAATGTACAGTACACAGGGTTCATTACCTTACACCACAGTGACACTCATGTCACTGAATGTCAAAGAGAAAACATCTTTATCTTTTTAAATAAATAATCCAGTAATATAAGACTGTGCTAGTTCTGCAATAAAAAACTTCCAAAATGAGAGATTTATCACGAGACATCAGAGAAACTGTAGAGGATTTTTGATTAAAATTTTGATTCCACTGTTGAGAAACAGTGAATGCGGAAGATCTAGGGAGTTTTGTTACTTTGCTGTGGAACCGCAATGCTCAAAAACTGCATTGCACCGAGGAGTAAGATACCGCTTTCCTTCTAAATATCATGAATGATCTGTTGCAGTGTCTTTAAACCCATGCTACCTGTTAAACTACACTAAACTTGACTTAATATGCCCTTTTCATGCACAGGTGTCTGAGAGGTGTGATTCTGTGTATGTTAATGGCAAGGAGACACGTGGAAGAGTGAGGATGATGGTGAACTTCACCTATAGCTACCTGAGCACACAGCTGGAGGTGAGCGTATGGATGCCTCGAGTCCCCTTGCATATGGAGATTTCTGATCCAGAGCTCAGTCAGATTAAAGCCTGGAGAGTTCCTGTTACTGGGAACAAAAGGTAAGTGACAAGCATATTTCCAATGACACACTGCCCCAGGAAGCTTCATATGGTTGGATATGTTGGTGCTTTGATATCCATATAGCAGTTGTGGGTATAATTCAAATGTATAACAATATTATTTTGCTCTTTTAAAAAAATATATTGTAAATGGGGACACATTTTAGTAAGTAAACAGTATTTAAATCTACTGTATTAGATTTATGAGTGAGTGTACATTTTTTAAAATTAGTTTTTAGTTTTAGATGATATTTACTAGATATTATTTATTTGTATTGCAACAGTCAGTAGATTTGCTTTCATTTTGAATTCCTCAATTCAATTTGAGTACTCAGTTTTAATTTTGCCCGTTGAAATATTAGAAATCCATCGGCATTCCATGGACGAGAATCTATCAAATGCATTATTAGACCATTTTCCAAGGCTAAGGCATGGTATATTAAACCCATTTAAAATCATAATAAAATATAATGCTATTGTGAATTCAACATACGATTTAATGTAAAAAATATATGCAATCCAGGTGTAACATTTAGGTATCATTTACTTGTGTAGAGCATCTCAAACTCAATCTCTGCATATTGTTGTAAGTTTGGGTTTATTATAACATTCATCTGGGAATGCAACGTGTGCCATTTCATCAGATTTGTATGGTAAATCATAAAATCTATAAACCTACGCAAACAGGAGAATACGTCAATATCTTTCTCAATATGCTAACTGTTCATCCTGATTTAAAAAAAAAACGTTTACACGTTTTGATGTCCACATATTCAAGAAATTACAGTGGCTGTAGCATTTCTGTTGTATAGAAATATTATAGATTAAGTGGACATTTAAATGTTTAGTCAATGTTAAACAAGAATTAGATTAAATTACACATAATAAATATAGACAGTACCCACATATATTATGTAAACAAAAATGTTAATTTTGGATGCGATTAATCGTTTGACAGCACTAAAATAAACGTGGTTTATTTTCTTCAATTTGAAAATTTTGATGTTTTTAATTATTAACATTTATTTAATTGCCTATCTTTGGTTGTTAATAATGATTTTTAAGTACACAGTTTATGTTGTGATTAATTCTTGATTTTTTTCAAATTTTTTCTTTTCTTTTTATTTTAGTCCCTCAAACTAGCTCAGAGCTTCTATATTTGATGTTCCACCTCATATAAACTTTTTCCACTGTAAAACCGCTCCAAATCATTCTTGATAAAAGAGATTTCCCGACAGTCTTTTATGTCTTTGCAGAAACTTTATATTTAAGGTGGAGATGAGAGATTATTATAAATAAACAATGACTCTTATTATAAATATACAAGTGTGATTTATTTTCTTAAATTTGACAAATATTAAAATGTGTTTGAATTATTAACACCATTGGAATGGTTTTAATAATGTTATAATGCATAATTAAAATAGTTCTGAAATTTCGAAATTTGTATTCCACTGTGATTTTTTTTTTTATTATTTATTTATTTTTTCTCATTTTATTTTTATTTTTGGTTCCTCCTTGCTCAGAACTTTATTATTTGATGTTCCACCTCATACAGACTTTTTCCACTTTAAAACCACTCCAAAGCATTCTTGTTAGAATAGAGAATGTGTTCCACAGAGATATCCCGGCAGTTTTTTATGACATTGCAGAGACTTTCATTATAAAGTAGAGATGAGAGATTGCTGAGCCTAGTCAAATAGCAGATAGCAGGAAAAAAAATATATTGAGAACAGGGGAGTAAGGAAAAGAGTTGTTCATCTTCTCTCCGCATGTTTCTCAGAGTGAGCTGGGACACAGAGGAAGAGGATGAGAGGAAGGGCCGAGGCTGCATGCTGCAGTATCAGCACAGTTTGATTCGAGTGCACACGGTCTTCACTGCAGAATCGTCAGATCCAAGCAGCCCATCTCCTGCGTACTTCCTTGGCTCTGATTGGCAGGTAGATGTGACACGGCTGGTGCGTTACTTTCTGAGAGTTGGGGATACAAGCGTCGCTCGCCTGCAGGCAGGCACCGTGCTGACAGGCAAGGCTGTGGGAGTCACCACCGTGCAGGTAATGGTGATAATGACAGAGCCACCTGCAGCTGTCAGCTTTGTCACGATTCTCATTATTCATTAAGACAACAAAGTTTAGTGCGGGTTTAGTTAATATACAGACAGCGCATAGATGGATTGCTTGTTTTTTTTTAATTGCAAGACAAATAAATTAGAAATGATGCCATGCTGGGTTTGTTTCTGTTGTTCAGGTGATGTCTCCGTTGTCGAACTCGATTCTGGCTGAGAGGATGGTCCGGGTTCTGGATGATAAAGTCAGTATTACAGAGCTGGGCGTGCAGCTGGTCTCTGGCCTTTCCCTGAACCTGCAGCTCAGCCCAGGAAGCAACAGGGCCATCGTTGCCAAGACAACCGCACAGGAGATCATACACTACCCCAAGCAGGTAATTCATGTAACTACATGGGCTGTCAGTCTAATTAATCGAATTATAAGCTAATTAATCATTTATATAAGCTAATTAGGAGATAAGGGAAAATCCCCCCAAAAGATAATTCAAAGACATGACATTAATTGTGGTTGACATGTAAAAATTAAATAGAACAAGTGGATTTAAATGTCAACGTGTTGTTTTTTTTTCCATATCATTGAACATCATTGAACTAGCATACAGGAGCAAAGCTTAGATTCATGCATTATTGCCTGTGCATTGTATTTTTCGCTATGAGCAGTGTTTTTGAAACACTGTCTGAAATTTGAAACATTTCAACAACACAAAACTGTGGTAAAAAATGTAACTTTTTTGTGTTTTTTAAACATTTCTAATGATGAAACGAAATAAAAATTAATGTTGCATTAAAAATCTTACTATATTTAGTATCTTTAATTTAATATATTTTTTAAATCTAATATTTAATGCTTATAAAATTATATTAATGCTTTTAATCATTAATAAATAATTGTTTTTGTTTTTTTTTTTGCTTTTTTAAAGTTTTGAATATGTAAAAAAAATAAAAATGTTAAATGATAAAAGGTACTACATTAACATTGCATTAACATTACATTAAGGCCCATATTACCTGCCAAAGAAATACGTCTTCAGATAAGTTGATAAAATTTAATGTTTATAAAGTGAATTTAATGCTTTTAATCAGTAATGAATACATTTTTTATTTGTTTTATATTGTGTGTATATATTATTGCCTGTGCATTGCATTTTTTGCTATGAGCAGTGTTTTTGAAACACTGTCTGAAATTTGAAACATTCAACAACACAAAACTGTGGTAAAAAATGCAACTTTTTTGCATTTTTTAAACATTTCTAATGATGGAAGGAAATAAAAATTAATGTTGCATTAACATTGAATTGAGACCCATATAACCTGCTAAAGAAATACGTCATCCATTTCATTTAATACTTGTAAATCTAATATTTATTTTAATGCTTATAAAATGAATTTAATGCTTTTAATTATTAATAAATGAAAATTCTGTTTTTGAGTACACCAAAAAAAGTAAACATTAAATATTTAATTGAATGCTTATAAAATGTTTTTATTGCTTTTAATCTACAAAATAAAAAAATATTCTTTTAAATTTGTTTACATTTTTGAATCACTCAAAAAGTAATTTTTTTTTAATGAAGGGTACTAAATTAACGTTGCATTAACATTAAATTAAGATGCATTTTACCTACTAAAGAAATACATTGTTGATTTAGTATCTTTAATGTAATACTTTTAAATCTAATGTTTAATTTATTTTAAACATTAATAGATAAATTCTTTTTTGCTCTTTTTTTTTTTATAATTTTTGAATATGCCAAAAAGTAAACATTTTATAATGATGAAAGGTAAATTAATGTTGTATTAGCATTAAATTGAGACCCATATTACTAAAAAAAATAAAAATACAGTACATTATCCAGTAAGTTGATTTAGTATCTTTAATTTAATATACTTTTTAAATCTAATATTTAATGCTTATAAAATGATATTAATGCTTGTAATCATTAATAAATAATTTTTTTGCTTTTTTTAATTTTTGAATATGTAAAAAAAAAAAACATTTTAAATAATAAAATGTACTAAATTAACATTGCATTAACATTACCTGCCAAAGAAATACGTCTTCAAGTAAGTTGATTAAATTTAATGTTTATAAACTGAATTTAATGCTTTTAATCAGTAATGAATACATTTTTTATTTGTTTTATTTTTGAATATATATATATATATATATATATATATAACATTAAGTTGCGACCCATATTCTCTGAAGAAATACGTCATCCATTAAGTTGATTTAGTATCTTTAATTTAATACTTTAAAATCCAGTATTTAATTTAAAGCTTATAAAATAAATTTAATGTGTTTAATAATTAATAAATAAAAACTTTTTTGCTCTTTTTTTTTTTTTTTTTTTTTTTTGAACATATCAAAACAAAAATATTTTTTTAATGATGAAAGGTACTAACATTAAAGTGAGACCCATATTACCTACTAAAGAAATACATCATCCATTAAGTTGATTTAGTATCTTTAATTTAATACTTCTACATCTACTTCTACAATAATGCTTTAAGTCATTAATAAATAAAATTTTTTGATGAAAAGTACTTAATTAACATTGCAGTAACATTGAATTGAGGCTCATATTACCTACTAAAGAAACACGTCATCCATTAAGTTAATGTAGTATTTTTAATTTAATACTTTTTAAGTATAATGTTTAATTTAATACTTATAAAATGAATTTAATGCTTTTTCATTAATAAATAAGAAAATATATATTTTTGAAATTTTTTAATGATTAAAAATACTAAATTAATGTTGCATTTACATTGAATTGGCATTCATATTAGCTACTAAAGAAATGCATCATCCATCCAAGTTGTTTAAAAGTATCTTTAGCGGTTGGTACCATTAATCACTATCTACGAGAAGCACTGACCATAACGCATAAGGAACAAGAGTGCAATTAGTACAACTATGCTCTAAATTTCTTCATATAGCTGCTTGTTCCAGTGCCAGGTCTGAGTGGCATAACATGATCCAATCAATATCAAGCTATTAGTACTCAGCGAGAGGCCTCATTCGTCTCTTGATGGGCTTTGCAAGCAGAACTCCTAAGGCAATGCATAATGTATTTCACCCCAGAATATAGGACAGCCTGTGGTGCCGTTTGCTTGTACTGTATTCACAAGCAGCTCTGGGTTATTGTGCCACAGCTTGTTATGGTACAAACTCTACACTGTGCCCTCTGGTGGTTAAGCAAATGGATTTTGAACACAAACACATAAATATTGATCCATTCGGATAAATGGAGCTCCATGGGTTTTTAAGCCCATCACTTGAGAGCTACTTAATATGAAATTAACATGGCCAAGATGCAGTTCTGGCTGTTATGCTAAAAGGATTTTTATGCTTTAAACTTGGATGAGCCTGATATAGTTGCATATAATGTTTAAGTAAATATTTATAACTCTATACAACAGGAGGCGGTGGTTGGCTGCTGGCTGAAGTTCAGCGATGGCTCCCAGACTCCTCTTGACCTGTACGATCCTAGTGGTTACTCCCTCACCATTTCATCACTGGATCCAAAGGTAGCATCTGTGCAGAAGATCCTGGGGTCAGTCTTTGTTGTGGTCGCTGAAGCCGAGGGACAGGGCTTACTGCTCAGAGCGGAGTTAGCTATCTGTGAGGCCTGTCAGAAATCCAAACGCAAGAGCAAGTTGGCTGTGGGTGGAGGCATGGTGAAGGTGAAATTCCCACCGGATGAACAGCTTGCAGGGACTAGCAAAAAAGAAAGTGAAAGAGCCAACGATGGTGAGGATGGAGACCGAGTGTCCAAATATATACTTACATCCCCTTTAAACACCCTTCTACAAGAGAGCACCACAAATGCAATTAAAACGGCAACCAGATCTTCAAGTCTTCAAGAAGCAATAGGAGGTGGCGTATCTACAATCAAGTCAGTAAACACTATGGATAAAACTCTTATTACTAAACCTGTCGCAGACAGAGCACTTGTTACCTTAGGCCCTAGAATTCCAATAAAGAATGGATATGGAAACTTGCTTGAGAGCTCCAACTTCCCATTTCCACCGGAAGAGCCCAAGCGAGAACCACCGCTAGTGGAGAGCGATCTGATACAGATGTTCAGCGTCTTCACAGACATTGAGATCTGCATCTATGCGTTGGTAGGACTCTCTTGCTTGGCCATCATCGCCGTCTTGCTTCACTGTGCCACAAACAGTGCAAGATCTCGCAGCAAGAAGTCTCCGGTTCAGTGCCAGGGTCAAACCGAGCACAGGCATCACTGGGTACGTCTAGGCACAGCTGCAGAGCAAAACAGAGCTGTGCCAATTGCGACTACCTCCAAGCAGGAGATGCAAGCAGCTGTGGAGATGCCAAGAGCCGTTCAGATGCAAAACAGCAGAGGCCCGGAGACGATCCAGCCGAGGGAGATCCCAACCATTCCAGTTGAGGAGAGAACTGCCACTCTGGGACGAAGAACCAACACGCTTCCTCCAAGGCGGGATCCGATGCCTCCGTTGCCTCCAATGGCGTTCAGATCAGCCACCCTGCTGGCAAGGCCCGTTCGTAGCGAACCTCTACATTCTCCTACAAGCAAAAGGAATCAAGTGCAGTTTACAACCTTCACTACTTTGGATATCAAACATCTGGCTGCTCTCAAGAAGAGCGGACAGAGCTTTAGCTGGGCCGGCCAACCAGTTGGAGGTTGTCAAGCTGGCAGTATGAGCCAGGGAGGGTTAAATGGTAAAGCCGAAAGAGTCAATCACGTACATTTTTGTAGTCCACTGGAAGTGTTTGGTCAGACGCCGGACTCCACAGAGTCCAAAGGGTTTCTTCCAGAAGGTCCATGGCCTGTGGCTACACCAGTGTCAAAAGTGTAATGCAGGCAAGAATTTCTGTGTGAATTGTCCACAGATCCATTCCTATGTAAACTGTTGCACTAAACTGAATTTGAGAGTTTAAAAAGACATGTTTTTATGGACATTTTAACACAAAAATGTCTGTTTGTGCATTCCTGAAATTCACTTCCAGAATGAAAATTTCCTGACTATTTTCTCACCCCCATGTCATGCAAGATGTTCATGTCTTTCTTTCTTCAGTTGAAAAGAAGTTAAGGTTTTTGAGGAAAACATTCCAGGATTTTTCTCTATATTGTGGACTTCAATGGAAGGGTCTTATCTCACAAAATGATTGGTTATTTTCTTAGAAAAATACAAATTTATATACTTTTTAACTCTAAATGCTTATCTTGCACTAGCTCGACTTTACACATTACGTGATCATTCTTTTCTCCTGAAGGAAGAAAGACATGAACATCTTGGATGACATGGGGGTGAGTAAATTATCAGGACATTTTCATTCTGGAAGTGAACTTCTCTAAATTAGCTGTAAATTTTTCTGCAACCTTTTTCAAAGTTTTTACTTTTCCTGCTTTTGTATATTTGTATTATTATTATTATTATTATTATTATTATTAAAATCAGTAGAAACAGATCACAAGTATTTAAAAAATATATTTAAAGCCACTAATAATTTATTAAGAAACTTGTATAATGTGTTTTATAATGAATCCCTTATTGTGATTTTAAACAAGCAAATACATGTAATTTAATTAAAGATTTAAATAAATGTATAAAAATGAAAAGGTATAAAATATATTCACTAATACAAATAGAAATTATTTAATTGTTTGTTAATATTAAAGTTAACATTAAATAATAAATCACATTTCTTTTTATGAACTATAACTACACTGCAAATCATAACCCCAGTTTTCAATGTTAACCATTTTTATGAATTTATCAAATAAATCATCTGATTGTGTACATTTCTATTGTTGTAGTAGTCCTTAATGACACATCGTTTTGTGCCGATTGTATCTCATCCTCTATTTATGTTACCCAAAAATAAAAATTTGCCAGTGATTTACTCACCCTCAAGGCATCCTAGGTGTATATGACTTCCTTCTATCAGATGAATGCAATCAGAGTTAATATTATAAATTGTTTTGGCCCTTCCAAGCTTTATAAAGGCACTGGGTGGGTGTTTCTTTTCAACAGTCCAAAACAAGTCCAATAAAATGCATCCATCAATAATAAAAAGTGCCTCACACGGCTCCGGATGGTGAATAAAGGCCTCCTGTAGTTAATCAATGCGTTTCTGTAAGAAAAATATCCATATTTAAAACATAACATAACCACTTTTCTCTAGCTTGCGTTAACTGTTGTACATGGGAGCAGTTCTGGGCAGATGACGTAAGACGTCAGCATTGTACACGCAATGCTAAGAAGTGACGAACGCAGACGTGCAGTAGAGAGAGCAAAAAAAAAAAAAACAACAGTCACAAATTAGAAGTACAAACCGAAGACTTGTAAATAAAAATATCAGAGGATTTTGATATAAGCCAAGAGGAGACTGATTTTCCTTCTCTAAAGTAAGGAAACTTTGCTTCCTTTGCTCCTGTAAACAAACGTAAGGCATTTTTTATTATGGATGGATGCACTTTATTGGACTTGTTTTGGACTGATGAAGAGAAACACCCGTTCAGTGCCGTTATAAAGCTTTGAAGGCCCAGAATAATTTTTAATATAATAAGGAAGTCATATACACCTAGGATGCCTTGAGGGTGAGTAAATCATGGACTAATTTTCATTTTTGGGTGAACTATATCTTTAACACTGATGCATAGTTGCTCTAGTTTCTCTTATTATTAATAAGTGTATTCATCCATTTTATCACTGCAGCAGTACAGCTACTTATTATGCTCCACATGCCTCCTGATTGTTTCCTGGTTCGAAGGCCTTTATCTAGTCTTTGACCTGTGATATGGTTCAGCTCATCAGTGACAGCTCGGAGTGAAAAGAGAAATCTCTCCTGCAAACAAACCTCTCTGTTTTATTGTGATACCACCAGCCCTAGCTTTGCAATGACTGCCATCACCCTCCACCTCCAAAAAAACAGCTATCTCTCTGAGTGAGCACTGCCTTAAATCTTGAAATTGCGTTCCCCTCGTTGCATGTGGAGAAATAGGTTGGACCAGGCAAGATAATCTGATGTGTCGCACCTCAGGACTGTTGCAGATTTGCAGGGAGGGATTCATCTCCAAAAAAAAGTCACAAGTTTCTTCCATAGTAGTGAAAAGTGATGTTGGCATTTCTGGAGTATTTTTTTTTTTTTTTTTGAATTTCATTTCACAACATTATTTGCATTTAACATTTATTCTAGTATAAAGCAAGCCAAAATAAATAGATTTACTATAGGAGTGGTTTTACCACAAAAAATGGGTAGCAGTTTTCCTACTTAGTATATGTTGGGTCTTTTCATCTCATGAAAATATACTTTTATGTTTGGTTTTAAATCAAACATGAAATGCATTAGACTTTCTTTCCAAAAAAGGGGGAAAAATGTCATGCACCAGTTCTGCTGACCATCTAGTTCCTAACTACTTATGAATCTTAGAATATTCTGTGAAATTCTGAGGAACAAGCATAGCACAGAGAAATACATATTCGCGTGTAGGATGTTTTAAATAACAGCTACGTCTGTGCTATCATTACAACAGTCACCTAATCCAGAGCGTCGGATATTCTATTGACAGATTTACAGGATTGAGGTCATTGTGTTTCTGGATTAACATGCATTAGTTGATCTCCCCCTTCTCTGCCCACATTTAACTATATGGGCCAAACACAGTGAATCTGCTTTTAACTCCTCTGACTTCATGCTTGTATTTAATTCTGGTCAAACGCAGTGTGTTTAGCCAGCGTGTCTTCACTTTTTCAAGTACATGAAGTTTATTTATTTGAGAGAATCTGTTAGAACCACATTTTTTTTATTTACCTAGCTGAATTTAATTGTAGATATAATGTATTACAAAACCAAAGATAGAAATGCCTTTTCAGTGTTAGCGGAAGGCTTCACCACTGCACGAAAAGACCATGACCACGAAAGAATAAACATTCCAGCCTCGCTTCACACTTCTTCAGTGTGCTGGAACCATCACTGACGATCTGATGAACAAGTGCAAAAGCACTGAGAGTGGAGGACTTGGCATTCTCTTAGGAGCTGTAACTGATGAAAGCAGGCGCAATGGCAAGCTTCCACAAGTTGATGAGGGAGGATAGCAATAGTGAGGCAGCACTGAATGACAGTTATCAGTTGTTGAAAAGAAAATGGGATGTAGAAAAGAAAGGTTAATACTGTGCAACAAAGACATTTTCAGTCTTTTCATTTGCTCATTAACAAAGTCTGTAGTAGAGGTATTATAATGAAAAACAACTTACTAATATTTCATCAAGTTTTGAGATTAAATGGTAAATTTAGTTGAAGCAATCAGTCCAAATTTCAACTTTTTTTCAATAATCATTTTTAAAGGAGAAGTCCACTTCCAGAATAAAAATTTACAGATAATGTACTCACCCCTTGTCATCCAAGATGTTCGTGTGTCTCTTTCTTCAGTCGTAAAGAAATTATGTTTTTTGAGGAAAACATTTCAGGATTTTCCTCCATATAATGGACTGATATGGTGCCTCAATTTTGAACTTCCAAAATGCAGTTTAAATGCAGCCTCAAATGATCCCAAATGTGCTTGTAATCAGTCCCAGCCGAGGAAGAAGGGTCTTATCCAGCGAAACGATTGGTTATTTTCATTTTCAAAAAATACATTCTAAATACTTTTTAATCTCAAACGCTCGTCTTGCCTTTCTCTCCTTGAACTCTGTGTATTCTGGTTTAAGACAATCGTATTTTCTCCCTCAACTTCAAAAATCATTTCAAAATCATCCTACATCGCTGCAGAAGTTCCAACCCAGTCTTTGCAAAGTGAACATGCAAAGAAGATCAAACACTATTAACAAAAAAGGTAAAACAGTGAACATGAGATACCCTAACTGTCATGAACCGGAAAAAAGACAGAGTTCAGGCAGAGTAAGACAAGACAAGCATTTGACATTTAAAAGTATATAAATTGTATTATTTTTATGAAAGTAACCGATCATTTCACTAGATAAGACCCTTCTTCCTCGGCTGGGATCGTTTACAACCGCATTTGGGTTCGTTTGAAGCCATATTTAAACTGCATTTTGGAAGTTCAAATCTGGGGCACTATAGAAGTCCACTATGTGGAGAAAAATGCTGAAATGTAAGGAAAAGGAAAGACATGAACATCTTGGATGACAAGGGGAGAGTACATTATCTGTAAATTCTTGTTCTGGAAGTGGACTTCTCTTTTAAAAGTGCATTTCCCAGTGAATAATTACACTACCCAAGATACTGCATAGAAATCACCATCAATCAGAGATTGATGCAACACTGTAAAAAGAAATAGTTGTTTCAACTTAAAATAATTTGTCACCCTGATGCCTTAAAAGTTTTAGTGTAATCAACTGAAATATTCCAGTTGTCACTTAAATAAACATTAAATTTTTAAAATTTCAAGTTGACTAACCTAACATTTTTAAGGCTGCGGGGTAACAGATTATATTAAGTTGAAACAACTTTTTTTAAAGTTTTTTTTACAGTGAAGCAAATAACGCCTTTAAATCAATGGTTTTATATTTAGCCACTTTTAAATAAAGTCATTTGCAGTGTATCACAGGATTCTAGTTCTCGATATCAGCCACGATGCTGCCGGGCTCCTGCTCTAGCAGGAACTGTTTGACCTTGGGCCAGTCTTGTACCTTTGACTATTTGTCTGATTTTCAAATGCTGTTCTGCTTTGAATCAAAGTTTACACTTGTGTGATTCACCTCGTGGCTGGTTGGTTTGGTTTATGACTCATCAACAATTAAACAAAGACTTCTTTAGATCCCTATAGAGGGTTATCGTATCCCTATAGAGGGTTTGCACTTAGTCACGGTTTGGTCAGTTACCCGGATACGCAGCCATACTGGAGATACTCGGATGTAAACAACAGCATGGATTGCACTGTTAATATACTGAATACGTTGTTCTGCTAATTTATGCTGTCTAAACCATGGATAAACGTGTGAAAGCTGCTAAATTATATAGAGAAGCACTTAGTAAGCAGGAAAGGCTGTGATATTTTGACAAATCAAAGTTAATAGGTAGTAACGATACATACGAGCAGTATTAATTCAGATATTAGCCTAATATTTCACCTACTGGAAATAATAAGAACAAACACGAATGTTGTCAAGATTCTTGTCCTGGAAATCTTGGTTCAGTTTGGCCAACCACAAACACTTTTTGTTCCTCAGACAGTTTTTTGCACTCTTTTCCTTGATTTGTTATAACTTTTGTCAGTCTATAGTACTCCAAATGTTTTCCCGGTTGGACCAATTAGTACAGCCCAAAACATGACAATAATTAACCATTTTTAGCAGCAATAATCAGCAAAATTTGACTTTAGAATTCTTAAGTATTAATATTACTGTAACGTTTCAGCATTCATTGTTTTTATACATTGTATTTATTTGTAAAGTGGGATAGAATCATTGTCTAAAATAATTGATGCCTAGTGTCAAAAGCATGGTGGTTTTTCAGAAGATATAGCCTGGGAAAAAGATCTGTAAGTGATCATATCTATACTGGTTGTATGATTTATCAGATTTGTCTTAAGTATTAGAATATTTAAAGAGAAGTCTGCTCTCTGTCCCGGTTTAAGCTATTTAGAGGCTGTTGAACTGGTTTGGCTTGAAAGATTTTTACAGTGTATGAAATGTATTCCCCAGAGCTACTGACAAACTCTGCGAAGAGCATTTAAAGTTCAACAAATCTCACTTGAAAGTACAGATGAAGCATTTCTGTGCTTTTTGAAAAGAATATGAAGTCAGCCTGTATTCACTTAGCCCCACACGTATTTAATCTAATTCTGTTTGCTGAGTCATCGGGTTGTGGTTTTTTAAGATTGTGCTTAGTGTTTTTGGGAGGCTGTTAGAAAGCTCTCAAATTTAAGCAGCAGCAATTTCAAAACAGAATTTGCAAATCTTTAAAAGATTAAAAGCAAAGGGCTGGTTATCTACAGTAAAGCTTTTACAGTAACGCCACAGGAGGGCTGATGGCACCCAATTCTCTGTAATTGCCAGAATGCGCTTTCAGCTCTTTGAGCAGCGCCGCAAAATTGTATCTAATTTGTCGAGGAACACATTACTGTTTTGCTCTAGTAGTCAAACATAATGCTGAAGTGAATCAATAAAAGGTAGAACTGTAGTAACATGTCAAATTCAGTATGAAAAGCCACACTTTTAGATGGAACTGCAAAATAAGGGCTGTCTGAAGTGTCATTCATGCATACATTAAAGCACTTCCTTAGTATTCTGACTCGGTTGAACTCATTTCTGCAATTGTCTGATTCGAGGCAATGTGGGAAATGTGGAATTAGCTTGTGTCTTGGGCTGTTTTAATTTGATTTGACATAAGAGAGAGGTGGGTGGGGGTCTGAGGGATTAAGGCAGAGTAGCTCAGGGGGCTGTGAAAAGACGCAGACCTTAAAAAAAATGAATGAGCAAGGTGAAAGACTATCAAAAAGCTGGAAATTGTTGCTTTTGGTTCAGGAGGGAATATATTTGGACATATTTTCTGTAGCAGCTTGTGCAATTTGTTTGGAGCTCGTCTCTTGTTTTGCGTCTGGCAAGTGCTGCTGTTTATCGCTTTGATCTGTGACAGCCAGTTATTTCTCTTCTGTTTCTGAGCGCTGTCACCCGGAGTCAGGCTGCGGACCTACACATTCCTGTCTCAAACAAACATTAGGCCAGTTGTAAACACACAGCTCCCTCTCCTTCCCGCTGACACATAACTTCACACTTTTTGCATTACCCTTTTTTTTTCACACTGACTTCCGTGTGTCCTGTAAGTGAGAGCAGGGATAATTGAAACATTTTGATTTTTGCTCATTTATTAAGAAAACAATTAGACTAAAGCTTTGAAATTGTGCCTCAAACTGTCAGCAATCATTACTCAGTGTCAATTGAATTAACTGCCATTTTTGTATTATATTGTACTGTTCTCTAAGGTACAGCATTAAAAGTTTACTTTTGGCCAGTGGTGTATATTGATAATAAATCTATACTGAATGCCAGAAAAAGATTGCAAATTGATCAAATACAATGTCTGAATAGCACCTCGCTGCCATTTTTTACTAGCCTGCATGGCCTAAGTGACATTGTTGGAAATTGGAAATCAGTTCAGAGAAAGAGCACAGTACATTTTGATTAAAGATTATAAAGTCAACAGTTTATTTTTCCAAATAACATGCCCAGATGAACTGTTCACAGAAAGCCCAGGAACATGTATTAATAAAGTAAACAGGTCATGTTGACTGTAAAGGTGCTTAGCAACAATACATTCAGAATGAATTTCAGACATTCATGATGATAAAATTTATAATCTCAAATTATAAATCGCAGAAAAATATGTACTTCGCTGTACTAATACAGTGTTGTTAATATGTACTGTTGTTAATGTTTATTAAATATACTGCGTGTGTGTATATATAATTCATTTGGCTTCAGAAGTGAGTATTTTGGAGCGTGCGGGGGGAAGAAATAATGATATGACTACACAGATCAAACCAGGTATTAAAGAGCTGTCACATGAAACGGGAGCACCTGCTGCGAGAGGATGTTTGTGACAACAGGAGGCCCGCAGAAAAGGGACAGGAGGGGGTTTAGGTGTTGACAGGATCCAGTGTTGACACAAACACTTATAAAGAATTCAACTCTTTCAACTCGTGTTGTGCAATCGTTCTGTGCTGGTTGCAAAACATCTCCTGTATCACGCTAAATGTGCCGTGGCGGCAAATCTATCACAACCGGCAATGATTTAGCTTTCTATGGTGAACGGTACTGAACCTCAGTGTTACAAATGAGGGGGATTCTTTCGGGAGCCCCTTCTGTCATATTGTTGGAAACTTTTCACAACAGCATTTAAAAAATGTCTAAGATTTTAAGAATAAAGACATAGCTTTTAATGCTCATAATCGACTTTCATTCTATGAGAATAAAATCAGTTGTAACATTGCAACATCAGTTGTAATATGAATGAACATATATATATATATATATATATATACATACATAATACACACATATATATATATAGCTGTATAGTTCATTAAATATAAAGACAAATCTAATAGCAATTTTGTTATTATTATTATTCTTATTATTTTATCAAATATCAGTAGCATAAGAATTTATAAATGTAAAGTATTTCACAATAAACATTTAATTTTTTAACATCATTATTATTATATAACATCAATATTTTTAATATTATTGTTACTTAATCAAATTATAAAAATGAATAAAATAATAATAATAATAATAATAATAATATAAACAGTATTATTACTAACTATTATTACTAATTATTGTTATTGTAATTGTACTATATAATAATAATAATAATAATAAATATTACAAATTATTATTATATAAAAGTACTATTACAATACTAAAGTTATAGTGGGTTTTTTTTTTTCTTTTTTGTTGTATAGCTCAGCAGGCATAACAAATTGGGGAGACACATCTAATGGCGGCAATATTATTATTATTATTGATAGTAGTAGTAGTAGTAGTAGTAGTATTTATTATTATTAAATTATAACAAATAAGAAACATCAATAAAGAAATCACTATAATACTGAAATGTAAAGATTTAAAAAATAATAATTTTAATTTCAATAATAATAATAATAATAATTATTATTATTATTCTAAAAATAAAAAAAACAATGAAATATAGAGATATAAAGAATATACTGAAATGCAAAGTATTTAATAATAATAATAATAAAACTATTACAATTTATTCTTATTGTAATTGTACTGTTATTATATAATAATAATAATTATATAATAAATTATTTATTTATTATTATTATTTATTAAATTATTATTATTATTATTATTATTATTACACTACTATTTTTTTGCGGTATAGTTCATTGAAACAGGGAGACACATCTAATGACAGTGTTGTTTATTATTATTTTTATTATTGTTGTTGTTGTTATTTAATCAAATTATAAAAATTAATAAACATCAGTAAAGAAATCATTATAATACTGAAAGGTAAAGAATTTCATAAAAATAATTTTAATATTATTATTACTTAATCAAATTATAAAAATGAATAAAAATCTGTATATAATATTACTGAAATGTAAAATATTTACTACTACTACTACTACTAATAATAATAATGATAAATATAATTATAACATTATTAATATAAATTATTATGATGATTATATTTGTTTTTTGTTGTTTTTTTCTCTCTCTTTTTTTGCTGTACATTCAATGTACATTCAAGTACATTCAAATGTTAAACCATAAGGCTTTTACTCTGGTAGAAAACTGCAGGGAATGCTTTTTTAAATGCTTCTATTTTGTCGACAGTTACAAACTTGGGAAGATGTTTGCTGCATGTTGCATTTTCAAATGCACATTACAAGTGACTCAAACGCGCCTGCAGAGATGGAGTTCATGTGGAGCAGCATTTACTGTGAGTCACTGCAAGACACTGAAAACACTGTTATTATGAGCAACTCATCACAGTGCTTCACCCTGAAACAGTAGTTAATCAAATCAGTGAAATCACCAAACTGAGGCTTCTGCTCTACTTCAACTTTCATAAGAATTGTACCTCTGGCCCACCTAAGCTATTGATTTTTCCTTATAGTACACAACAGATTTTAGGAAGAGTGAACTATTGTTTTAGGGTGAGCGAGTGATGATGACGGTGCAGTTGTCTATAGACGTATACCTTTAGTTCAGACCCAGCATGGATGACCTCTTGTCTCCCGCATTAAAATGCTAGATAGCATGACACAAGCGTTCTCTGTCAATGCTGCTGCTGCCCTGTACGGCCGAGGCCACTCTCTGTCTGTGAAGCTGAGCAGATGATTTATGCCCCGTCTATTGCAATGCAATCGTTCACCGATTTTCCCATTAAGAGCTGTTTCCAGCACCACATGAAAAACGCATCCTCTCTCAGGTCTGTTTTTAGTGCTTAATGCTTAAGATTCCCTCATTTTCACAACATCAGAAACATCCCAATCCCATAATGGCTAAATCAATGGCTGTCACTTGCTTTATCTTTGAAATCCCATCG
>NC_066889.1:18340027-18427527 GCF_022985175.1 Labeo rohita | reverse complement strand
ATGTGAAATATTCTATAAAGTTGTATTTTGGCAATAATCCATGTGTTTTCTCACATCACTTTTATGCTAAATGCATAAATCAGCCTTACCCGGTGATAGCTGTGCAAATATGTGTACTGCGACTCCACTGGTTGACATATTTAATAAAATATAGTCACGCCACACAGCTCCACTCTTTGTATTGTTTGGGGGCAGAGATTCATGTATAATCAGGCTGTACTCATCTATTACATCGTCCTCTTAGACACATTCTGATTGTGTTTACACTTGATTGCATCATTTCCTGTTTGGTAAATACATCAGTTACACAAGGGTGTAGAAAGCATTTCGTCACCGAAGTAATTCTCCTAAAAGACAATACGTTTTGCTGCCAAGTGTTGTAGTAGAAAAACTTCACTCTTCAGCTCTCGCACAAACACGCAGGTGAAGCACAGCAGCAGCGATGCGTTATAAAACTTTCTGTTTCTGAAAACAATATCGTTGTTATTAAGACATTAGACAGATGGCTGCATTACAACATTCATCATTTCTCACGTCATGTCATCAGAGAAAAATTCTGTAGTGGAATCTACATCTGATGCAAAGTCACATGAATCAGAAGGTTTATTCAAGTGGTGCTATTGAAGGTTCTTTATTGGAATCTGTGGTTCCATGAAAAAACCTTTAACAGCTGTGGAATCTTTCCACTGCACAAAAGGATCTTTCGATTATTATGTGAAAACACAAAGACAAAAAATGGTTCTTTATTTAAAAATGGTTCACTGAAAATTCTTTGGAAAACCCCAGATTGTTCTTCTACGCTCTTAAAAAGGAACTTCTTTAATAGCCTCTATGGTTTTAATGAAAAATCCATTGAATCTTGAAAAGTTCTTTAGAGTGTGTTCTTTACACAAAGAAAAAAATGGGTTGTTTTAAAGACTTTTTACTGGAAAAGTCTTTGGAGAACCCAACATATTGTTTTACGCCTAAAAATGAAACATTTTTGTTAGCCTTTGTGGTTCCATGAAGAACCTTTTAAAGGACTAGTTTACTTCCAGAATAAAAGTTCCTGGTAATTTATTCTCCCCCATGTCATCCAAGATGTTCATTTCTTACTTTCTTCAGTTGATACGAAATTAAGGTTTCTAGTAAAACATTCCGGGATTTTCTTTCATATAGTGGACTTTAATAGGAGCGAATGAGTTAAAGGTCTAAATAACAGTTTCAGTGCAGCTCTACGTGGTCCTGGCCAAGGAATAAGGGTCTTATGTAGCAAAACTATCATTTTCTTAAAAAAAAAAAAAAAAAAAAAAAATATAAAAAAAAAAAAAAAATATAATTTTAGGGATGCTCATTAAAACCGGTTAACTGCTAACCTACAGAAAGAATTTTGCACGATTAATAATCAGTTTTAACGGTTTAAAAGGTCATTTACATTTTTTTTCAGTAATTTTTCAAAATATTTTAAAACATTTGTTGCATGGTTAAAATAAAATTGCATTTTTGAGAGAAAAAAAGATAAATCGCATAGTCCTATAAGTCGCATTTTATTATTACATTCAGAAATAGTCCTAATGCAGATGCAAAATGTTTACAAACATTATAAAAATTGCTAGGTTAGGCTATTTTAGTTTCCCTCACTCCACAACAAATCCTTTCAATTTAGCCTAACATTATTCAGAACAGAACAAGAATGAGAAAAATTAGATGAAATGACAAGCCGACAAACGACAAATTGTTTGGCGTAATATCATGGTAGTATGGTGATAATGATTAACGGCACAGATTATTTAAAATGAGCAGTGTGTTTTTCCATATTTGGCTGACTGTTTTGTTATGATAATGAAAAGGCTGCATTGTCAAGTTGCATTGCGCAGTCACTGATTTTTTCAGTGTCATACAGTGTCAACTCATAGTCATACAAATAATCGTAACTGTAAAGGGTTTGCTTTTATTTGCGTACATTCACAATAAAAACAAATATTTGTGCTTTTGTAAAATAAAGAAAAACAGGATGCCGCTTTTAGCCGTCTTCCTTTCGCGCAGCACAAAAAATGAACCAAAACTCTGCATATTAGCTACTTGTTGCACAGTTTTTCTTTCATTTTGATAATAAAGTAAAAATATTGTATAGGCCTATTGAATTATTTTACATAGCCGAGCTTTATGATGTTTTTCTCCGCTCGCAGAAGAGCTGTAGGTGCATGATGTGATTTGGCCATATGAATCAGCATGTTCTGTTGTTTGCTGCTTTTTGCGCTTGTAAAATGAATCCCTGGAAAACAAATGTTGGTATTTTTAACAGGTCACAGAAACTTAGCCTTTCTAATTTAATTCATTTCTAATTTAAAATAATCTTGTCGGTTAACGGTTAATAATCGGTTTACGAGCGTCCAAAATAAACATCCCCAATTTATATAGTTTTTAACCGCAAATGTTCATCTTGCAATAACTATCCAGGACTTCACGCCTTATGTAATCACGTTGGAAAGGTCACATGTGGTTTCTCCTCCAACTTCAAAATTGTCCAACATCGTTGTTTTACCTATTTTTGTCAAGGGCATTTGACTTTCTTTGCACGTTCGCTTTGTAAAAACTGGGTCGGTACTTCCACCTAGATCATGTGTGACCTTTACAACGTTACTATGTAATGTGTGAGGTCGAGCTAGTGCAAGATGAGCATTTGTAGTTAAAATACAAATTTCATTGTTTTGCTAGATAAGATCCTGCATTGAAGCTGCATTGCAATTTGAACCTTCAACCCGTTGGCTTGTGGTATGTTTTCCTCAGAAACCTTAATGTATTTTCAACTGAAGAAAGAAAGACATGAACATCTTGGATGACATGGGGGTGAGTAAATTTTCATTTTGGAAGTGAACTAATACGTTGACATCCATGTAACCTTTCCATTTGCACAAAAGGATCTTTGTAGTATAGATATAGATCTTTAGGTTATTAAAGTGTTTCCTCGCAGAAAAAATTGTTCTTTTTGGGAAGCCAAAAATGATGGTTCCAAGTCATTGCTGTGAAAACCCCCTTTTCAGGCATTTATTTCTAGGAGTGTGTAATGTGCTTATGTTATAGAACTAACAAAATGCCACGCAACTGCGGCATGCATGAGAAATGATATGTAAATAATGAGATTTGCCGTGAAAACCTGCTTTTTCATTCACTTCTCAGTCTAACAAATCAGAAATAAGGTGATAAGGTATAAATGGCAGCTCCTGGTGTGAGTGACAGAGGTGATGTGTTTGGTTTTGTGTGTATAAATAGAGCAGGAGGCAGAGCTCCAGTCTCTTGAGTATTTCAGATAATTGTTATAGATCCACTTTTCCTGCCTGGCTACCTGACCCTGCCTGTCGAGCCTCCCATCATCCGTCTAGAAATATTGAAGTGCAGTATTCATTTCATTCTTAATCATGCTTGGCAAGCTATACTGCACCAGTCTACACAACGTACAGATTTTGCATTTTTCACCAAGCTAACCCCTAATTACTAACTGAAATATTCACTTAGAAGCTGAGCAACGTGAACGGAGTTATTCACGTTTTTGTTTATTTGCTCGAGGCGAATTCCTCTCCTCTCACTTTCGTTCTGCTCATTTGAATGTTGCTTGCACAAATTACATTGCGAATTAGCCGCTTTGCATCACGGTTGCCAAAAGGCGAGACGTGAGAGGTCTAATGCCGTCGAACCATCTGTAAGCGTAGCTACTTTTTCTTCAAACAGCTTCTGAATAAACCTTCGGGTCATCAATTCTGTCTTGTTGTTACAGCTTAATGATCGCGCATATTAACTTGTCTGGGTCAGTTCAGCTCTACGATTGGCTATTTATTGCACTTTTCAAAAGAGTTTGGTGCTGTGTAGCTGCTTATCAGCTGCCTAATTTGTTTGAGCATCCTGTTTGGGTTTGTTGTTGGATGGAGGCTTTCCAATAAACAGTCTGTTGAGTGTAATTTAAAAATAGAGTCTGTACGATTAAGCCAAGTGTTTTTGTCGTCTATTGCAAGGAATTTTGAAAAATTGTAGCCACTAACAATTTATTTTCAACATCCCTTGTGTATTTCTTTGAACGGTGGCAAAAGTTTTTGCACGGCCACCAGAGGGATGCTTTGTAAACATTATAGTTCTGTTTTTTTTATTATTTATGAGGAAAGGGAAGATTTGGTGTAAACATGTCTCTGCTTTGGTCTTATGTTTTGGGTCTGGATAATGATGAGGCAGGCGTGACAAAACACACACTAACAGTAGCATCACACTGACTCTCAAAACACTGAAATAACAAAACCATTCCCATCCCGCTACATTTATATCGAGATATCTTATTCTTTAGATTTTAGGAGTGCAATTGATGAATGAACTAGTAAGTAATTAAAAAGAGAATGCGTGATCATTATTAGCTGTGGTGTTTTTTAATAAAAAATTAATGCATTTATTCAGCGAGGACGCATTGAATTGATCAAAAGTGACAGTAAAGGCTTTTGTGTTTTATAAAGATTTTTATTTTCAGTAAATTCTGTTCTTTCGGTAACACTTTAGATTAAAGAACGTATTCAGTGGAGTTTTCTCTCATTAAACGCCTAATTTGCTGTTTATTGATAGTAAATGAGCTAGTTGTTGTAATACTTAATGTATATTTAGGTATGGGGTAGGGGGTATGCATGCTAATAAGCAACTACTTAAAGAGACAGTTTACCCAAAATGAAAATTACCTAATGATTTACTCACCCTCAAGCCATCTTTGGTGTTTATGACTTTTTTCTTTCAGACGAATGCAATCAGAGTTATATTTAAAAATGTCCTGGCTCTTCCAAGATTTATAATGGCAGTGAATGGCTGTTGGGATTTTGAAGCCCAGAAAAGTGTGTCCTTCCATCATAAAAAGTTCTCCACACAGCTTTGAGAGGTTAATAAAGGCCTTCTGAAGTAAATCGATGCGTTTGTGTAAGAAAAATATCAATATTTAAAACTTTATAAATTGTAATCTCTAGCTTCCCCTACTGTCGTATGCGCATTCACAAGAGAGTGGCGTTCCCACGGATGACGTAGGATATAGGTGTAGTGTAAGCTCCAGTGAGAATATAGTCATGAAAACCAAGTTTTGTTTTACAGCTCTTGGCTTATATCAAAATCCTACAACATTTTTCTTTACAAATCCTAGTTCTATGCTTCTAATTCATAACTGGTGTTTTGTTTTGCTCTCTCCTTTGTGCTTCCACGTCTGTCACTTTTTACCAGAGTTTACGCTACACCTACGTCCTATGCCATCTGCTGGAACACCACACTCTCATGAACGTGTGTACAACAGTTACAATTTTTAAGATCTAAATATGGATATTTATTTTTACACAAACGCATCAGTTTGCTTCAAAAGGCCTTCATTAACCCCCATGTGGAGTACTTTCTATGATGGATGAATGCACTTTGTTGGACTTGAGCCATTGAAATCAGCCATTCACTGCCATTATAAAGCTTGGAAGAGCCAGGACATTTTTTTAAAATATAACTCTGATTGTATTTGTCTTAGAGAAGAAAGATATATAAACCTAGGATGCCATGGGGTATTTTTCACTTTTGGGTGAACTATCCCTTTAATAGTGAATACTGTTCCTTAAAGTGTTACCAAACTTTCTGTTTATCAAACAATCCTGAAAAACGTATCACTGTTTTCACAAAATATTTATCAGCAAAACAGTTTTCAACATTAATAAATCAGCATATCATGTTACTCTAAACTAGAGCTAATGGCTGCTGAAAATTGAGCGTTGCCATCACATGACATTTATTTTAATAATATTTCACAATGTGTTTACACTTTTTTTTTTTTTTTTTTTTTTTTTTTTTAAGTCAAATCAGTGTATATATCCTTATGTAATATATGGTTTTTAGTCCTTTAACTCTAAAAAGTGCTGGGTTAAAAACAACCCAGCTTGGGTTATTTGGCAACCCAGCGCTGGGTAAATATTAGACAGAACACTTGCTGGGTTATTTTAACCCAGATGGTTGGGTTAAATGTTTTTACCAAACATACTGGGTTATTTTATTTAAATCAACTGTTGTTTTAAAAATTATATTGCTGCCTTAAAATGGACTGAAACACGTACAGAATTACTAGAGCCAGCAGCAATAATTAAAAGATGAACATATATTATGGACCCTTTTCACAAACCTGTGATGATGCGTTTCAACGGTCATCATCATCATTATTCCGTTATAGTTTAAGATTTTGATTTATAACACTATACTTATATCACCTTTTCATCAAGTTACAAAAAAACTAGTTAACGCTACGTGAGGGTGTTTCTAATGCCGCGTCTATGGGAGGGACGGTAAATTTGATATTGTTCTCTCTTCTGACTGCCGATATCAGTCTTTCTCAATTTTTTTCATTTGAGTGAAAGTCGTGAAAACACCATCGTGTAGTTTTTCTTTTCCTATTTGAGCAAACAGGAATGCCAAAAATATATTTGTTGTACTGTCCCATTCACTGCTCTCGGATTTTACCCAACTATGACGACTTCCGCTATGACAAACCCGGAAATGAGAGAAAGGTCCATCAAGCAAGAACAAATGGACAAAATACAACACAAATTTTAGACATTTCTAAATTTTAAATGTAACATTAGCGTTTTAATTTTAGTATATTCAACCGTTCTCTGTAATCGCTCTTTATCAAACTAGCGTCCTTATGTTGCATTGCCTAATATAATACAGTTTACAGCACAGTAAAGACTATAAATGAAATAAAATGTATACAGACCTTTATTTTGTTGAAGACATACACTAAATCACATGAGAACCGCTTTCTCCTGTAGAGGACTCAAAAAGCCAGTGCTCTAACTGTAACTCAGCATCTGGGTTATTTAATCAAAGATGGGCTTAACCCAGTGGTTGGGTAGAAAAAAAATAACCTAGTGTTAAAAATGACCAGCAACTTACAGAAAAACTACCCAGCACCTGGGTAAAAAATTAAAAACAACCTAATAAAATGACCCAACGTTCTGAACCCAGCATTTTTTTGTGTTAGAGCTCAAGGAACAAAAAGATAGATTTCCTTAGCAACACCTAATAATGGTTTTGATTAGGGCTGTTACAGTGATTGTGTTATATAATGCTTAACAGATTATTAGCTAATGCTCATTGCTTATATTAATCGCTTCATATGTTGTCTTCACATATCTCTGGTTAAAAACGCTGGCTTTCAGAGACCACCAGAGTAGACAGTTTGATTCATGCCTATATTTGACACATAAATAGCACCCATGTGAATCTGGCGCCTCTATGGAATGACAGATTTTGAGGGACCTTGAGTTTGACTTTGATCATGTGGTAATGCCTCTGCCGTCATATGATGTCCTTACCAAGACAAAATGTTCCTTTCAGTTGCTTTAGACACTTGCACTGTAGCTTTTTGTGAAATGATTAATCACTACAGTAGTAGCGCACACGGCGTTCCACGCCGATTCATTTTGTGTTTCTGCAAGTATCTTTTTTCATTTATTTAAAGGCTAATGGATTTGTATGAATCATGAGCCGTTTTATTCTTGCCATAACACTGATAGTTCAGATTGGGAAGCTATTAGCTCGATTTTTGTGTGTGCGAATGTCTAATTTAACAGCCTTTAGCTGTTTTTTTTTTCTGCCATTTCTGTGAAACAAAAAGTGCAAGAATTGCACAAAAAGTGCCAGTGCAGAACAGCAAATATTTCTGGCACAACACCACTGCCTTAAGTGCTACTAAATGCATGTCGTGTATAGGAAACTGCCTCTTTTTTAGATAGAAGGGTTTAAGGAGAATTTAAATGTGATTAATCTGACACTTCTTCTAATATGAGACACGAAAAAGACACACAAGATCTCGTTAAGTGAGGTATAGATTTCATACGTAGGTTTACTCTGATATTATGAAGCATGAGATTGCATTTGTTAACTAAATCAGTTTTGATTTGCCATTCTCAAGCGTCAAAGTTCACCTCATCCGTTGTATTGTAATCAGATGTGAGTAAATTTCTCTATTGTTATAGCCTTGATGAATCCAGTTTGCTCAGCTTGTTCGTTTTGCGGAGATTAGTTCATAACACTTCAGAATGGAACAATCAAATAGCCGCTGGCGTATCATCCTCTTGCTATGTTAAACAGAACGCTGTTCATTTAGTTTTGCTTGATTGACTTTCAAGAGGTGCTCTTCATTAAGCGGCTTCCCGTGATGAAAACAAAGTTATTTTGAATCGATACAAGTTCAATTTGACAGACAAACAAAAAACCTTCTCCTTAAAGAGCGGATCCCACGGTGAGGCGTCTGAACGATGACTCTGACATTTATGTGTGTAATGGAAAGATGTTTGAAGTGCAACTGCCCTCAAGCACAAAAACAGTGCAAGAAAGGAGAGTAAATGTTCTTATGAGATGTAGACCTGAATCGGTAAGCTAGTGGACTGCTGCACGACTTCAAAAAGAGCCCTTTTAACTTTTATTTCTTGCATGCTTTTAGAACGTCTTTCCCAGGGACTAGAACCTCTGAGCTTTTATATTGCTCACTATTGTGGGTTCTTTATTCTCTTTTTCCATGTGTGTTCCTTTCCTTCTAAAAATGGATTTATGTTGGTCATATTACTCTGGGAAATATAGAGTCTGAAATGGAAAATGTCAAGGGGAACACAAAGTCACCGAGGGCCTCGGATGGTGTTTTCTGAGGGAAGTAGTGCTGGAACTTGGGGGAGAAAAGAAGTATAGGTTTGTTCAAAAAGTTTATTCAACTGTAGCATTTCCATAAATGGTGAATTATTTAGCTTTTTTTTGTTTATGATATTTTCTTTTTCCAGAACAGCTATTAACGATGTCATTTTTATTTTTACCCCAGTGAAGTCACTTTAAAAGTCACACAGTGCTTTGAATATCCATTTAGACTTTCATCATACTAAACAGAAAAAGAATAAAAAATATTTTGCCTTTGAAATCTGCAAGATTACATTCATGGTCTGCTTTAAATGTTAATGTCTTTCAAGTGAGTGGGAGAAGATTCATCTCATAGCAGCACACCCGTGCCCTAGACGATCTTTGAAAACCCGGCGTAAACATAACCGGAAAACCCAGACTTACTCCCTTGTGTGTCATTTTAAATATTTTAGGATGGAAGGAGTAGGCTGTTTGAGAGCCAAACAAAGTCTTGTTTTTTACTTGTTTACTTTCTTAATCCAATAGAAAAATTAATTAATTTAATATTCTTGCCAATTTCTTCCCCAGATGAGTTTAAACCGACCGGTATCACGTATTTTTCAGTCTAATTTAAATGGCCGCAGAGATTTTGTTCATCATGTGTGTTACCCTAGGTGAATATGTGGGTATGCATAGATTTAAATAAATTAGCATTCTTAAGCTTTGACAGATCCAACTGTTGTCTCTTTTAGATTTATCTGTTAACAAAAAAAAACAAAAAAAACACTAGTTTTCTAACCTCATCATGCAGTGCATTTCTTTATAGTCTTGCATAGAATCGTAAATGTGGACGGTTTTAATCCTGCGAGGGCCGAAACTAATGCCTCTGACCTTCAGCACTAAGAAAGTGAGGTTAAATCGCATTATAGCAAGTTTAATGAAGTGCCGATAGTCCCAGATCAGTCAGGTTATTGATGTGGATCTGTGTGCTCCGTCTGAGCTGACTGGCTGATTCTCTCTAGAATCTCGTAATTCTGAGTGCGCTCACCCTTAGGAAACTGTGTAGTAGTGTTACGCCAGTCTGTGTTTTATAGATCAGTTATTCAAACATTTAGCAGAGATAGTCACTGATCATTTTTAATTGGCTTTTGCTGTTTGGTTGCATTTTATATATTAATTCAAATCAATTAATCAAGAATTTAAAGGTGCACTAAGCGAATTTTACCAACGATGTTGATTTTTGAAATAACCAAAACATACACGCCCATTCCCCAACAGGACCTCACCCCTATTTTAATATCTCCATCCCACACATACATATAAAACCTTGGCGATGATGACACACAAGCACATTCAAGCGAAAGCCAGAAGAGATAAGTTAAAGCAAAATCAATGTTACTCACCTTTCAAGAAGAAACAAAGCAAACCTCTGTGTCTGATTCCAGGCTTTACCGCTCCTTGAGTTCTCTCCAACGCTGAAAAGCTGGACCGATGTTTATGCAGGTTTGCCAGATCGTAACCCTTCTTTTTAATGTTTTGTTCCTCCAATAAATAAAATAAAATAAATATATATATACTGGGCAGAAAATGTATCCTTGTAACAGCAAAGCTCTGATTCAGGGATTTGAACTCTTGATATCTGGCAACCGCACTCACGAAAACTTGTGTAGTAGAGGCGTGTAGACACCCCACCTCACGTCTCTTGTGCGGTAATGCGTAAGGGTATGTAATATTGTACATTCGGCACGTTCTTTTGAAAAAAAAAGTATGCTTGAATTCAGTATTCACAATATATTTAAATTTTACATCGTCGTCAAAATTATTGCGACATTATCGCTAATATTCGCTATATCGCCCATCCCTTATTTATGTATGTAATTTATTATGGCACAGTTAAATTTCCATCCAGCCAGTATTTCAGTATTATCAATGTTGAAAGAAAGATTTGAAAACTGTTATATACATTTTTTTAAAACTCAAACCTTTGAACTGTACTGTACATGAATACAGATTGTATTGCCATGATCATTTTGGGTAAACGTAATATAAACAAATTAGTGTAAATAGGGTTGGATCATTCTTTTATTTTGCTTTTACCAGTTACTTGAAATGTTGAAATGGTCCTGTGGTGTAGGGTTGGATGATTGATCAAAAAGTAATCGAAACTGAAATTCAGAACCTCTAACCAATGTCATTTCCTGTTGAATTGAAAGGATTTTGGTGGAGTAAAGGGAACTAAAATAGCCTAGCCTATGTTTATAGTGTTTGTAAAAATTTGGCATCATGTCTGTTTCTGAATATAATAATAAAATGCGACTTAACGTTAAAGGCCTATGTGATTTATCTTTTTTTTCTCTTTTAAAAATAAAATTATGGTTTTATTTTAACCGTCCAGCAAAGGTTTTAATATATTTTGATAACGTACTGAAAAAATAAATAAATGACCTTTTAGACTGTTTAAATGATTGTATTAATGTGTCAAAATTCTTTCTGTCGGTTAAAGAGGTCATCGGATGCAAAGTTCACTTTGCATGTTGTTTGAACATTAATGTGTGTTGGCAGTGTATGTACAAATCTACCCTATAATGATAAAAATCCATGCAGTATAAAAATAATAAAAATGTAAAAATAATATCCCGTTTTTCAAATCGAGCCATTCTCAGATGCCTGTCAGTGTGCTGTCACACCCACAGAGGCCGCTCTCACGATAGTTGATTGACATGAGCGTCTTACCTCAGATCAGCTGTAACAGTCCGACCTCCATTGTTTCGATGCTGGAGCAGGGATGTAAGTTAGACAAGAATATTTCCGATTGAGCGACTGAGGTGTTGTGTTGCTGGATGTAATAATGAACATACTAGTCGTCATATACTCCCGACTTCTAAGCGCTGAAGATGCAGTGGATTACATTTGTTTGTGAAGGGAATTTGCCTCCCAATCTACATATATCAAGTGACAGGATAAGATCGTTGAGAGGAAAATCACATGCAACAGCGATTGAGTCAGATTCACATCTGTATATATGAAGGCAAAACAATAAATAAATGAAATGAAACTATTCATTAGTTTATCATAACCAAGGTACAAAATGCAAAACGTTCAATTTAATCAATTTTAATTTTAGGTCCTATCCTTACTGTGGTGTGAAAATGATTTTTTATAAGTAGCTTTCAAATAATAGGAGGCCATAAAGACTAGATGATATAATTACAAAACGCTGTTGTATATCATATCACGCTGCAGTATTTGTCAACTTCCTAGAAGTATTTCATGTCAATTCTCCTCCCCGAACAACAGAGGGATAGATACACTGTCACATAATTATCCGTCCACCTATCTCACAGCAGACAGCTTGACTGCTCATTACTCAGGATCCGGAGTATGAATGCACAACACAATAAAGCAGAAATAGGCCTAGTTCTGCACCACTGCTTGATTTTCTCTTTGAGAACCTTCTGCTTCTTTGCATGATGTCTTGACGTCCAGCCTGGTCTCCACTTGGAAAGGACAGATGGCTGGACCTGATGGCTGGTTTGAACTGCAGCTTGGCATCTCATAACCAACCTCAGCCTTTTTTACAGCTTGTCAGGACATCATTTTTGTTCCACGGCTCAGCTGATGATCACCAGGTGGGGCCGGGTGAGATGACGATGGTACACTGCAATCGCAGAAATGTCCCGACCAGTGTTTTACGACCGCTCGTTGAGGCATTTTTCAAATGTGTTTGTTTTCGGTGTTATATAACGTGAAGCCGTTTTTGTGTTGATGCCAGACTTATTATTCTTTTGTTGTGAATAATCGTACCTTTTGGGTTGCCTCCAAGCTCCAAAAGAGATGCCGTACCAGGAAATGGGCATTAACAGTTGATTATGTAATATATAATACATTTTTGGGGTTGAATTTCCACCATTCCACCATAGCTCAGGTATTTTTGAGAGAGAGCTGAACAAATTCCTGTTTATTTTCTCACCGACGTGCTTTCAACTCCATCCAGCGTTCTTCAATTTCAGTACTAAAATCCAAGATAAATCCTGTTTGATTGTTTTTCTTCTCTATATTTCCAGCCTTTGAGTTTTAGGGCTCTTCTTTTTCGGCTGACTTTGCTTTCACGTTATTACGAACATATTTTTCCCAAAGTGAATTGAGAATTTCTCAAGCTGTTTTAAGAGCCCTGTGATATGTTGCAACACCGAAAATCTGTAGTGCAAACATCTTGAAAAGCTCTCAGCACCAGAGTAAAGAGGGGTTGTTTGCTTAATCTATTCAGCATAATATCCTGCTTCTCCCCCGCCAGGATTTAAGCAGGAAAATAAAACTGGCTGCAGTTTTATTTATAAGATTTACTTTTTCGTCGCAGGCAGGCAGTCGCTTCCCAGTCAATTAGATCTAGCAATTGATCCATAGCTTGTGCCCTGCTGGGTGGGTCAGATAATCCCTTTTATCCTCTGCGTATGGCTGCCGCAAAGACCTTTCAGGTTGTGTTTGGTTATATTAAGAATTGTAAATCGTGAAACTCTAGGTTAAGTTGTAACCTTTGACCTGTGTGGAAAACATAATGTGAAATTTACAGTAGTTTTGGTGTTTGAATGGTAGTTTATTTCAGTTGACATGATGCTTGCATCATAACCATAATGATCGTAACGTACTTGTAGTGTGCAGAGGTGCAACGGTGTCTACTACTATCACTACTACTACTACTAATAATATACATAACTTCTTTATTTATTATATACATATGTTATACATATATTTCTTTCTTTCTTTCTTCTTTCTTTGTAATAATAATAATAATAATCATAATGATGATGATGATGTTGATAATATTTTTACCAGTTATTTGTAATAATAATAATAATAATAATAATAATATGCATTTAGCAATAATGTTACATTTTAAATTTTTATATTTATTTTATTCTACTAATAATATTATATATTTAATGTGTATATATGTGTATATTATTTATACAACAGTTACTTTTATATGTAATATTATACATATTTTCTTTGTAATAATATTATTCTTTAGCTATACATTTTTTTTATTAAATTTCCTATTTTTTAAATAAATATTATTTTTTTAAATAATATACATTTAATATTTATATTTTATATTTTTGTATTCATATTTTATTTTAATAACATTTAATGTATGTGTATAATTTTACTTCTGTATATAATTATTATATATATATATATATATATATATATATTAGGGCTGCACGATATTGGAAAAAAATTACATTGCGATATTTTTTCCAAACGATATATATTGCGATATTGAGAGCCATCAATCCAAGCTAAAGTCAATAATTACCAATAATTGCATATTAATAATTTCACTAATAAGCAAGCTTCATTACAAGTGACAAAAAGGTCACTTAATATTTTATTCCAAAATTAGAACATTTCTGTAAACACAAAAGCAGAACACATTTTTAAATAAAACAGCAGCTTTACACCAACCCCCCTGGTTGGTTTACAACAATATAACTTAAATATATTTTTTTATAAAACAACTTATAAGCATTTTGGTTCACAATCTTTTAAGTCAACTTTTCTTAGCCAAAGTAAAACAGTGTTGGTGTTGGTCATCATAATCATGGCTAAATATATGAAATAAACAAAATGAAATAAAACTTTAATATATTTTGTATTAAATCTTATAAACAGATTAGAGAAAATATTCCTGTAAACAGAAAAGCTGAACACATTTAAACAGCAGCTTTACAACACCAACCCCCCTGATTGGTTCATAACATAACTTAAATATATTTTTTTTATAAAACAACTTATAAGCATTTTGGTTCACAATCTTTTGTTTTTAAGTCAACTTTTCTTTGTGGTGCCGTTTTAAGTGATCAGACAAATTGGTTGTGTTTCCATGTTTTGTGGCCACAACTTTATGACACTCCATACAAAGTACCTCATTTTGGTCAACATCCTCCTTTTTGTAGCCGAAATAGTCCCAAATAGATGATTTCGACTTTCTTTTTGGTACGAAATCACTTTTTTGCGGCGGATCCTCTTCGTCGCGCATTTTTAGCAGTGAATGTTGGCTGTGAGCGGTGAGCGGTGAGCAGCGGCACAGCGAACCAATCACTGTGCCGGCACGCGGAACGTGCGTGTCACCCCAGCAACAAGCTATACAACAAACTCGTGTTTACTTTGTGCTACCGTTCTCTCAATACACCATGGGCTTCTACCCTTCACATCGTATGTTCCGGCGATGTGACTATCGCTCACGCGCACATCGCGATGTCGATGTGAAAAGAGAATATCGTTCAGCCCTGATATATATATATTTATCTTTCTTTTTCTTCTATATTACTGTAATGTTTATTCTTATACCTATATATTAATTTGTTTGTAATTTATTATTTTTATAACTTATTATAATATACATATTTAATGTATGTGTATAATATTTATGAATATTAATGATTAATTCTATATATAATATTATATGTATATTTTCTTTGTCTTTGTAATATTTTTTTTGCTTACCAATATATTTATTTGTTTGTAATTTATTATTATAAAATATACATTTAGTAATAATATAATATTTTATATTTTTGTATTTATATTTCATATGAATAATAATATACATTTAATGTATGTGTATATTTATACAGCAGTTGCTTCTGTGTGTAATATTTATTATATACACGTTTCTTTTTTTCCTTCTATTACAGTTATTTTAATTTGTTTTTCTTTTTATCTTTTTCTTTTTTTTTTTTTTTTTCTTTCTTTGTAATAATGATAATAATAATAATAATGATGATGATGATGTTGATGGTAATAATAATTATTTTTTGCCCATATATTTATTTGTTTTCGATTTATTTTTTTAAATGTTTAATTTATTAAAAATAATAATACACAATTAATAAGGACTTTATATTATATAATCATATTTTATTTTAAAGGGTTTATACATTTATTTAATGTGTATAATATTTATACAACTGTTGTTTGTATATATAATATTTTTACTTTTTTCTTTTTATTTTTTTCTAATAATATTTTAATTTTTACCTGTATATTTACTTGATTGTAATATATTAATCTTTTTTAGCTCTATATTCATTTTTATTTTACTGTTTTTATATATTTCATTAATTAATAAGAATAAGAATAGTAAGAAGAATAATATGCAATTAATAATATTATATTGTATATTTTTATATTTATATTTCATTTTAGTAATATTATACATTTATTGTATATATATTTATTATATACATATTTGTCTTTTTTTCTTGTATATTACTGTTTTCAGTTTTATTTTTAATATATTTGTTTTTCTTTTTTTCCTTTGTAATGATGATAATTTTATTTGTATCTATATATTTGTTTTCAATTGTTTTTTAAATACTTTAATAATAATAATAATAATAATAATAATTATTATTATTATTGTTATATTTTTTAAATAATTTATTTGTTGTAAGATATATTTGTTTTTCTGTCTTTTTTTTCACTAAAATGTTTTCTCACTGCCTGCCTCATGCAGTCATTCATTCATTCATGAGTTGAACTACAACGATCTTACTGTACATCCAGTTGTGGCTCATTGCCGTTGAGTATTCTAGTATGTTTAATCTATATCAGAAAAAGAATTCGCCTTCACACACTGTTGCAACAGAAAGTCAAAACTATCATTGATTTCCAAAATCAGGCAGGAACCATTCGGAATCATTTGAACCCTAGTCACTGATGACTAGACCCATATTTGAGGGAGTTCCTTCAACCGAACCCTTTGTAACTTGGGAATTTGATGTGTGCCTCAGACTGAGACATATCTCATTGATCTGAGGCCATTTTTACCCAAGAGCTCAAGGACCAGCGTGAGATCTTTTTTCAGCCCACCTGTGGAGCTACAGATCAAGGGGAGTCTCTGTTTATCTCTGAATAATTAATGCTCTCCTGAATTATCCACTGCTGTCTGCAGTATACAGAAGCCCAGCCACAAAGCTCCTTACATGGACTGAAATCCAAATTTATTATTTTTCCCGTACACCTTCTTTTCCCCTTCAATGCTCCTAACACAATGCAAAGACCTTGTTTTGTATGCAGCTCAACGACGCGTTGCTTACAGCCACTCGCTTTCATTATGCTTAGATGCTTTGTGCAAAGACCTGAACATTTAAACTATCATTGATCTGAATTTTACTCAACCTCTAGTGAGGATCTTAGCTAAAAGAAAAAGGTTGTGGGTTCGATTCCCTGGAAGCAGATTTACTTAAAAAGTGTATGTGCACTAACAAATGCATGAATTTCGCATGAATATACTCTCCCAGCTCCATTTATGCTTTTTTTTTTTTTCTAGTGTTATACAGCTGTTAGATTTTCTTTGATAAAAAACGCATTTCCTGTGGCTCTCTTTAGGGAAAAAAGAGGAAAACTCATTAATTTTTGCTGATAAAGCACCCAGAGGAGCTTCGATAATGGGAGTTCACAGAGGCATTTTACAAAGAGGGATATCTGAGGCAACATTAACTTCAATTAATTACTTAGCTTAATGGTCAGAGCTTGCTTGTGGGCGAATAAAGCTGATCAATCCTCTTCACTGGACACTGGGCTGTTAAATCAGTGTAATCAGCCCCTCTGTCTTACTGGGCCAAACTGGTGTGTAATAAGCCTCAGAGTTGCCATTTTACTATTCCTATTAAGATTTTGTCATCGAGCAGGTAAAGATTTGTTCATTGTCTACCTTTTATATTCTAGTGGATGCCTGCAAGAGCACTGCAGCAACTATTTTTGTAGATGCAGGACAAGAATCGATGCACAGAACTGATCTGTGAAGCGTTGCGAGACTCTGATGGTATAAAATCTGTGAATTCATAATAAGAATGTTTAATCATTTAAAAATCTGATTATTTACACAGCCACTTCTGATGGTAGGTTAGTATACTTACTAATTTCTGGGTGTTTATTTAACTTTGGAGACTTGTGGACCTGTGACCTTTAGACTATTACTCTCTTCTTGAACACACTTTGAGTAGTTTGATTAATTTATCTACTATTATAGAAATGTATTTATTTGTTACTTTTGTATTTAAAGGAGAAGTCCATTTCCAGAACAACAATTCACAAATAATTTACTCACCCCCTTGTCATCCAAGATGTTCATGTCTTTCTGTCTTCAGTCGTGAAGAAATTATGGTTTTTAAGGAAAACATTTCAGGATTTTTCTGCATATAATGGACTTCATTGGTGCCTTGGTTTTGAACTTCCAAAATGTAGTTTAAATGCAGCTTCAAAGCTAAATGATCCCAGCCGAGGAAGAAGGGTCTTTTCTAGCAGAAAATACATTTTTTAATACTTTTTAAGCACAAAAGCTCGTGTGGTACAGGCTCTGGGATGCACGTTGAATCACGTCAAAAGGTCATGCGGAACGTTTACAAAGCGAACGCGCAAAGACTAAGAAAGTGCAAGTAAGTTTGTAAACACTGTTTACAAACAAAAAGGTACAACGATGTCCTCTTCTCTAGTTGTAGGAGAAAATAAGATGGCGTTTTTCGCCATACTTAGTACACAGATGATGAACTTATAAGTGATTCGTAGTAGTGATGGGAAGTTCGGATCATTTTACCGACTCGGACCTTTGAGTCTCGTTCAGCAAAATGAACGAATCTGTTCGAGTCATTTTGTTAATTTTAGCAAAATATAATTAAAATGTTACGTGTTACTTCCCTAACACAGCTACTGCTTATACAACGTTAATGACACTACAAACAAGACAAAACTAAATAAATAAATGAGAGCATTAAAAAATGTAAAATTAAAAAGAAATACATTAATTTAATGAGATAATTTTTTTTTTTTTTTTTTTTTTTAAGTTAGCTAAATTTTATTTTGCAGTGATGTATTAAATTGGTCAGTAAAGATTTTATATAAAAAATGATTACGGTTCCATATGTTCTTGTGAGCTTTCTCTTCATCATAAATAAATAAATACATAAATAAATAAATGAATAATACCTTTATTTATTTATTTATTTTACTTTCGTTTAATTTTTATCTTCAATGATGCATTAAATTGATTAGTAAAGATTTTCTATATTAGTTACAAAAAAATTAGGGATGCACCGAAACGTATCGGCCGAAATGCTTGCGCGTTTTGTCAGTAAAGCCGGTTCTGTAATCAGCGGTAAATGCCATCAGGTGCGTGATTTCACGTTGAGCCGTATATACTACACACAGCCGTTGTTCACTGACGAGCTGCGCAAATTCACACTGATAATGAACATGGATTTGCGCAGCTCGTCAGTGAACAACGGCTGTGTGTAGTATATACGGCTCAACGTGAAATCACGCACATGATGGCATTTACCGCTGATTACAGAACCGGCTTTACTGACAAAACGCGCAAGCATTTCGGCCGATACGTTTCGGTGCATCCCTAAAAAAAAACAATATAGTTTCCAACGTTCTTGTCTAAAATCTTGTTTTCCACTAAAATAAAACTGTTTTCAACATTGATAATAAGAAGTCATATTAAAATGTTTTCTGAAGGATCATATGACACTTCAGTTTGCCATCAGATGAATAAATTACGTTTTAAAAAATGTTAAAATAGAGAACAGTCTAAACTGTATATAGATTGAAATATCATGATCATTGCCTTCATATTTACAATTTTTAATTGTATTTAATATTTATTAGCATTCTGTGATTGCAGTGAGAATGGTAGAAATAATTATATTTAATTTTTTTTAATAAAATGTCTTTTCAAGGGAAATTTAATAGCTATTGGGTCCTAAATACAATTAAATAATAATTTTGCACTATTTTCATAATTTGAGAATTAAAACTTGATTGGAAATTATGCATAAGAAATTAATGTCTAATTTATATGTATAATTTTATGCATAAATGTAATTTATATTTTTGTGATTGACAATTTTCAAAATTCAAGATTGAAATTCTAGGTCTGCGGCACGGCACAATATCAGTCTATGCAGACATACAATTTAAATGTACAACCTGAAAATCACTGAAAAGAACTAAAAGTGAACAGTGTAGGCATAGTGAACTTTAAAAGACAAAATAACAATCCACTCCAAGATACAAAAACACCTTTTTATTGGTAAGTCAGTGCAGACATGTAGCATTTTAGTACAGATTTTATGCAGAAACTCCCCTCTGCTTTCGCAGTTCAAATTGACACATCTTAAGGTGCCTAACAATTTTCACTCCCATTTTCCACATTTGAGATTTCCTTCTGTACCTAGATTTCTTGCACTACAATCTTTTAACTTGGTCTTCTTGCAGATTCCTGCTAGATTAGCCCAGTTTGGGCTTATATACGTGCAGAGTCTTATTGATCCTGACAGTACATGCTTGTGCAGCCCAGATCTCATTTGATGTCCAGATTAGCCAAGGTCAGTTATAGATCCGCGAGGATATCAGTAACGTAAAAAAACCCAGACTTGCCAGTTCACATTACTGTAACCCACATACTGCAGTATTTATCTTACATAAAGAAAAACAGAGTTTACTGCACAGACTTTGATTTTCATTTGAAAACCTCTCCAAGTTCTAGCAGTGTTCACAGAAGGAACCCAGTGTGGTTTTGCCCATTCGTGTCTATGTAAAATGAGAATTAAAGCGCATTAGTGTGGCAAGAGAGAAACGTGCATCATGGGACTCACACTGCCCCCCTGTGGGTAAGTCTCAGCGTGAGCTTTTGGACAAATACCAGGCTGACAAAACAAAAGGCTTGGGCAACATGCTCGCAAATCGTATCCTGCTGGTTCCCGTCGCCAGTCTCGGCGCACGGCACTCCGTCGGTTTGCTTTCATTTGGTGCTTTTTTCAGCAAAATATATTAGGACGGTGTGGGTACAGAAATAACGACGTCGCACAGATGTTCAAACTGTAATTTGCTTCCTTACTCAATGATTGAGGGCTTAAATGCAAAGACTTAAATGAGATGTCTGTAGCCCTGCATACAAATGGTATGTCTTAAGGAAGTCATAGCCTGGTAAGTGTTCGCATTGTTATTATGATTAGCTCCCAGAGGGAGGTGCTGGTTCAGTTTCTTGAGCTCGCGCTCGCCTCACATACACACATAGAGTCTGCAGCGTATTTGAGGGTGCCGGACACGTATTGGCCGTTCTGGGAAAGCTGCCTGTTTCCGGGCAGGTGCTGTTGGCTTCCCTGACAGTTCTGAGGAGCAGCGAACAGATTAGCAAGCAGCGTAGCACGTATAGCCGGCCGGCCTTATGCAGGGAGGCTCCTTAAAGCCAGAAACATTAAATAGGTCCTCTGTGCCCACAGCTCAGGATGCCTGCGGTGTCAGGGCCAGATCGCCTTCGTACACCGGCACACAAAGCTGTCAGCAGTAAACAAGCTAAAACCCGTCATAATAAGAAGCGGGGGCCGCGCAAACGAAGAGAGAAAGTCGGAGAGAGTCGGATCTGAATGGAATTGGCGGCGGAGGGGTTTAAGCCGAAAAGGTCATAGCTCACTTTCGCCTTTCAGAGCGTCTCCGGCAAATGATCTTTGAAGTATCGTTGGCGCATTTATTCAGGGAGATCAATTGAAACGCGAAAGCGACGTCAGTGTTGTGGTGCTTTTTTTTTTTTTTTTTTTTTTTAATGACCCATTTTATTAGGAAAGATTTTCTGCACCTTCTTTCCGCCCTCTCCTATTGCTTTATTCCTCATTTGGTGGGTTTTGCACTAAGTCCTTTCTTATACCCAGTATGAGGAGGATAAACCTCTTATTGCGGCAGGAACATAATCCCTTTTGCATGCCCACAGCGAAAGTATATTACACACCAGAAGTGGAGCAGATACATCTGTGACTGTGTAGGGCACCAGGAAACTCCCACGTTCCACAATCACAGTGAAAAAAGAAGCTTGAAACACTTTATTTGATATGTTCAACCCGGTATCATGCGATTAAACTGGGTTTCAGAAGTAGAAATGTGTGAAATCCAATATTCGCATGATTCAGAGACTTATTCGGGGTCTTGGATGCTCCGAAATTACTGAACTGTTTGTTTGTCTGTGTTTTGTTCAGACATTTTGTTCGGAGCTGTGGTGCAGTGGTTATTATGCAGCCTTGCTGCTCAGGTGGCCAGTGCAGGTTCGAGTCCTGCATGCATACTGATATGGTTTCTCCTAAAAGTTTGATCACCCAGAAATGAACATTCTGTCATTTATTACTCAACATCATGTCATTCCAAACCTGTAAGACCAACCTTCATCTTCGGAACACAAATTAAGATATTTTTGATGAAATTTCGAGAGCTTTTTGTGCCTGCATAGACAACAACACAACTGACAAGTTCATGGCCCAGAAAGGTAGTAAGGATATCACTAAAATAGACCATGTGACATCAGTGGTTCAACCTTAATTTTATGAAGCAACAAGAATACTTTTATGCGGAAAGAAAACAAAAATAACTTTATTCAACAGTTTCTTGAATGCCTTGAACTTGGTAGTTGCATTACTGTCTGTGGAGGGTAAGAAAGCTCTCAGATTTCATCAAAGATATCTTAATTTGTGTTCTGAAGATGAATGAAGGTCTTACGGGTTTGGAATGACAGAATTTTCATTTTTGGATGAACTATTCCTTTAAGACATTTAATAATTAAATAAACAACATTTTAATCCAAGTGTTCAGACAGATATAATTTAGGAATTTGTTCATATATAAACATATATACATAGTAGAGGTTGACTGGTTATCACCTGGCCAATTATCGGCACCGATATTAAGCATTTTTATGGTTAACGGTAATTTTCAAAACCGATTTGCCGATTTAAAAACTTTAAAAGCATTTAAACAGTTCGTCAGAGCCCTTCTTATTCTTAATTTTGACAAGAATTCTTATTTTTACACCAGACATATATATTGATTCAAAATATCAGTTAACGTCTACTTGACTATAATAATGTAATAATCAGGGCTCTACGTTTTTCTTTTTAAGAGCATTTGTGCTCCGAACTTAAATTTAGGAGCACAGACAAAATTTCAGGAGCACCTTCAAATCAATAATCAAAAAATCTGATCAAAGATTAGCCTTCCCATTACAAGGTGATATTTGACTCCTTAAAGTGATTTACAGGGGAATTTTGTTTTTACCTTTCTAATGGCAAAAGTATGTCATCTGTTATGTCAGTTAAAAAAAAAAAATTATAAGCTTTTTGAAATTTTGAATTAAAACAACAGAATAAGAATAAGTTACCACAGAAGAACACAAAAGTGGATTGTAGGTGTATTTTCATATGTTTAATGAGGCTCAGAGGTGACATGAGTGCAGTCAAATTCATAAATTCATGTTGAGATTAATAAAATGTTGATTATAGAAATATCAGATGATTTAAATAACTGAAAAGATATTTTAAAAATGAAACTATGAAATGTTTTAATTACTGAATCATTCATTTATTTGATGCGTGACTTGTTTCAAACTATTTTTGACAACGAAATAGATCAAAATCGGGCAGTAGAGTTATAGTCAGACAATGTAAGTCACTGGATTTTAACTTCTTGTTTATTTAACTGTTGCATTAAATCAATATCTCATTTACGACCTCCCTTAAAATCATTAAAAGCTGTCACTCATCTTAGTTCATCGCAGTCTCACAAAGTTCTGTTATATCAACAAAGCTCTCTACACTGCACAGTCAAGCTCTTATTTACAGTCTCTCTACACTTTTATGAAAGGATTCTATGTTTTTTGCTTCTATGTGAAGGTGTTATTTGATAGGGCCTGTAAATAAACTGGCTAATGGACTTTCCAGTTGAATATATATTTTAAGGGCCACCCATTTTCACTTACTGTTAGATGCTCACGGCCCAGCAGGAGCTCCATCACTTTGTTCTCGTCTGTGACAAGCCTGCCCTCCATCCCTGACAGCTCATTGATTACCGTGGTGTGCTGCCTTTCGATCGGTTCCCTGATGAATTCTCGCAGCCCTGAGATCCTCCCTCCCGAGTTTTCATTTGTCTTTATCCACCAGAGCATTACTCAGAAGGGTTACCATGAGAACATGCAAATTCCGCCACGCACCGTTGGCTGTCACCTATCCGTTTCCCTTTCTTTTCAGTGACGAGGCCAACTATTTTGCAGCGTCTTTCCCGAAATGACAAATCAGCCCACACGGAAAATGGCTCAGAAAGCCTGACAATGAAAATCATCGGGAGATCAGACGTTTTGCCAATTGGTCTAGCTGATGTTTTCCTGTCCCATGATGGAGAAGAAAGCGATTCATCTTCCCAGGCTATCGGTTGCCCTTGGTCGCTATTATCACCGAGCTGTAATTGCCTGGTTTTACACATGGCTGAGCGGCCGCCCGGCCTGCCTGTAATAAGATGGTAGGCAGAAATACAGAAGACATGGGGAGAAGAGAAACAGAAATAATGAGCTTAGTTATCAAACTCTCCAGATGCAGGATAAAACAACTGAATAAGAGTGGGGGCCGCAGCATGTCCTGATTTACTCTGTTGTTTGAGCTCTCTCGAGAGGTTTAGGTTCTTATGATTGGCTGGGTTGAGTTTTTGGCAGTGATGCAACGGCGTAGTCATAATGTTGGGTTTAGAATTTTTTGCCAGTGTAGACAGATATCTCTAATTGTTGACCTGCTGTGAAATGGCAGTTCCTGCGGTGGGTAACCAGCAGTGATAGAGCGATATTGTCTAATTAACAGCCGAGTTAGCTCTCCCTCGTGTCTGTCCCAAAATCTACCAACAGCATTGTCAATGAATAATGCATAATGCACATATTCTAGTGCTGAACAGTTGTTTTCACAGACAAGACTTAAGCCTAGTCCTAGACTAAAATGTAAGTCTGAGCTGTTTCAGGTGAAAGAAACTTGACTAAGGAACACTCCACTTTTTTTGAAAATAGGCTCATTTTCCAACTCCACTAGAGTTGAACAGTTATCATTTTTGAATCCGTTCAGCTGATCTCCGGGTCTGGCGGTAGCACTTTTAGCATAGATCATTGAATCTGATTATAGACCGATAGCATCTCGCTCAAAAACGACCATATATAATGACAATATTTTTCCTATTTGAACTTGACTCTTCTGTAGTTACATTGTGTACTAAGACTGACGGAAAATGAAAAGTTGCGATTTTCTAGGCTGATATGGCTAGGAGCTATGCTCTCAATCCGGCGTAATAATCAAGGAACTTTGCTGCTGTACCGTGGGTATAATATCAAATATCATTGCTCCTCCTGCACTCATGGTACAGCAGTAAAGTTCCTTGATTATTACGCTGAAATGAGAGTATAGTTCCTAGCCATATCGACCTAGAAAATTCAGCTTTTCCACAACAGGAAGAAATTATATTTTAAAATATATTTAATTGGAAAACAGCTATTTTTAAACTATGCTAACATTTTACAATATTACTGTTTTTGATGTATTTTCGATCAAATAAATGCAGCATTGGTGAGCATAAAATTTTTTTTAAAAAACATTCAAATTAAATAAAAAAATTAAAATTAAATCATAGAAAATTGCAACTTTTCATTGTTCATCCATCTTTGTACACAATGTAACTACAGAAGAGTCAAGTTTTAAATAGGAAAATATAGAAAATCTTTGGTAATTTTTTAACAAGAGGCTAATTGGATTCAATGATCTATGCTAAGCTATGCTAAAAGTGCTACCGCCAGACCCCGAGATCGGCTGAATGGATTCGAAAACAGTAAAACTCAACTGTTTAACCCTAGGGGAGTTGGAAAATGAGCCTATTTTCAAAAAAAGTGTTCCTTTAAAATATATCAGTGCCTTTGTCTCAAAATGCACACTGGTAAAGTACGTTTATAAAATTACTCGAATGTCCTAATTGAACTATGGCCTAATGGCTTAGTCTAAGCCCTGTCTGTGAAACTTGGGCGTTGTGTTAAAATGAATTTTTTAAATTAATTTTAAATAAACGCATCAAAAAACAGTAATATTGCAAAATATTATCATAGTTTAGAATAGCTGTTTTCCAATTAAATATATTTTAAAATGTAATTTCTTCCTGTTGTGGAAATCTGAATTTTCAGCTGTTATTTTTCAACTCTAGTGTCTCACAATCCTTTACTGTCTTTACTGACTTTGTCACTTTTGATCAATTGAAGTTGTGCTTGCCGAATAAGTTTTTTTTTTTTTTTTTGTTTTCTTTTCCAAACAATTAATAAGCAATATATTATTACTATATGAGATAAAATATTAAAATACTTACATTTATATATATATATACACAGTTTTTTAAATGTGTGTATATTAGTTCTAAAAAATATGTATTTTATTATATTAATTTATTCATTAAAAAATAGTTGCTGCCTTACATTAAGTACAATCAACTGTAAGTCATTTAATCTTAAATTACATTGAATGATTAGTTCACTACAGAATAAAAATTTCTTGACAATTTACTCACCCCATCTTATCCAAGATGTTCATGTCTTTCTTTCTTCAGTCAAAAAGAAATTAACGTTTTTGAGGAAAACATTCCAGGATTTTTCTCCATATATAGATTCTGTTTTTTTTCCATTTTAATTTTTCTGGACTTCCATATGTGGAAGTACAGACCCAGTGTTTACAAAGCGAAAGTGCAAAGAAAGTCAAACGCCCTTTACAAGAAAAGGTCAAACAATGATTTTCGGATGATTGTGAAGTTGGAGGATAAAATGAGATGGAGTTTTTTGCCCTACCCTATTTTTTTTTTTAATCTAAGTAGATGAAGAACTAACTGTGCAGAGCTAGTGCAAGATGAGCATTTGTGGTTAAAAAGTATAGGGTTTTTTTTTTTTTTTTTTTTTTTTTTTTTTTTGAGAAAATGACTGATCATTTCACTAGAAAGACCTTATTCCTCAACTGGGATCGTGTAGAGTACTGAAACTGCCATTTGGACCTTCAACCTGTTGATCCCCATTGAAGTCCACTCTATAGAGAAAAATCCTAGCATGTTATTCTGAAAAAGCTTAATTTCTTTTTGAGTGAAGAAAGAAACGACTTCACTCTATATATTGAACCTATATGACCTTTCTCATTCCTCAATATTCAAGCAGGTGTACTTGTATGCCTGGGTAGAAAATAGCTATGAGAATGCTTCCAAAATGGCCGCCAAGTGAACCGACTTGCTGTAAATGGACTTTGATACGCCTCAGTTGCTATACATCGACCAACATTGACAGCTATTGCTTAGCAAACCACACAGGGAGCAACTGATATCCCAATATGGGGAAAAAACTACTTAAGATTCTATCCAAGCGGTACATGACCCACTAGAATCCTTTAGGGCTCTTGATGTCTGAGAAACACACTTTCTGCGGTTAGCTTATTAGCTTTTGTACCGCTTATTTATTTTCGTAAGCCATAGGCTATCGAAGAAGCAATATTTCGAATTATGGTTATATTTAATTGTGTTTTCCTCCTATTGAGGATGTGAAATGAATGTCCTGAGTGAATGGAAGCGATACCTTACGGCTCAAACCCTAAAACATTTTTCTCTTTAATGGCTCATTCAGGGTATGCCAAGGTTTTGATTGACAGCTAAATTCTCCGGTGTAGCCGGAGGAGAGGCGAGGGCTCAGCTGGATTGTTTTCCGTGGCTTAGGTACCAATTCCCAGCTCTCCGTTTGGCAGAAGGGATCCACTTCGCCGTCAGTAAACTGTGACCATGTCTCAGGGCTCTGATCTTTTAATGCCTAGTCCCAAGAACTTTCCATTTGGAGTCACTGATCCAAAACCGAAGGTTTTTTTCACCGTGTTTATATAAATTGCAGCCCACAAAGCAATCATTTGAGTCGCAGGTCTTGTCAGAGGCATCATCAGTCTTTTGCTTTCGGCTGGGTGCTGGCGCACTTGGGTCTCTCTTGCCTCGAGTTGTGACTCATGAGTTATATTAACAGAAGGTGAACATTGCAGCTCCTCTCAATATGGTTTATTTCCTCAATCAGCTTTGGGAATGAGCTGCGCATTTGCCAGTTAATGGGAGGAATGAAGGAGTTTGCTGGTTAGCGCGACGCCACGGCCTCTTATCACTGCGCGCAGTGGAAGGAATGATACTTTGGCTGTATATTTAGTTTATATTTGTTGTAAATGAGATTTATTTAGTTAAATGTGCTGCCTGAGATATCTTTTTACAGTCTCCCCCTCTCTTTCCCTTCAGTTGAAATGAAGCATTAAGCCCTTTAATGGTTTTCAGAGTGACAAACATTACCCATAAGGCCACTCCTGCTGTAAAAAGCTACTTTGTAAAAATAAGTTTTTACAGTTTAAAAAGCTTGTTAGACTGAGATGAATGAAGAAAACATATATGCAAATGATGTGCAAAAAAAGCGTGAAGGAAATTATTTTATATCACAGCTACATCTTTGTCTGACAGCGTGTTTATACAAATGTGTTAGTTCAGTGGCTCGTTCAGCGTCGCCTTTGAATAATTAAATGGGTGGAATTAATTTTATGGATTAATACAGCAAAAGTGAATTTAGCTTATATTTATGGTTGCAAATATCTTAGAAATGTGGTTGCATTTTAGATCACTGCATATGGCACATCTGAACTAAATCTTGTAGAAGACTTTCATGCAGAAAGTAAATATGTCTTAATGACCCCATAAAGTAAGGTATATTTTTCTTTAACACTTGCACCCTCTATTCTATTTAAATTCTGCATACTTTCTTTTTATTTCTAAAAACATGTGACTCTCTAATAAAAGCAATCTTTTTATTTCTATTCAATGTACTTTATTATAAAAAATGGACCCTCTAACACTAGTGTTCTCTATTCTTTTTCTATTCTATCTATTATTCTGTAAAAAAAATTTTAAGTTCAGTCAACTTAAAATTATTCAACTTGAAATGTTAAATTCTATTAAATTCTATTCTATTAAATTCTGTTAAATACTAAGTGACAACTTAGATATTTATTTTAGTTGACTAAACTTAAAATTTTAAGGCAGCAGGGTAACAAATTATTTTAAGTTGACTCAACAAATTGTGTTTTTTATTTTTTACAGTGTACTTGTTTTTTATTTATTATAAAAAATAACCCTCTAACACTAGCGTATTCTATTGTTTTATTCTATTCTTCTTTTATTATAAAAAAGTGGTGCATTAACACTAACACTATTCTTTTTCTATTCTATTTACTCTGATTCTCTAACACTAGCATGATTCTCTAACACTAGCATTCTCTATTTTTTTTTGTTCTATTTACTTTTCTTTTTATTTATTTTAAAAATTGACCCTTTAACACTAGCATGCTCTATTCTATTTCTATTCTGTTTTCTTGTTTTCTTTTATTATAAAATATGACCCTCTAACACTAGCGTTCTCTATTCTATTCTATTCTATTCTATTCTATTCTATTCTATTCTTTCTATTATCTACCTGTTATCTCATAAAAATTGGCATTCTGACACTAACACACACTATTCTATTTCTAATCTACCTACTTGTTTTCTAAAATATAACCCTCTAACATTAGCATTCTCTATTCTGTTCTGTTTTATTCTATGCTATTCTATTCTTTCTATCTGCTTGTATTTTTATTTATAAAAAATTGATGCTTTAACACTAACACTCGCTTTTCTGTTCTATTTACTTGTTTTCTTTTTATTTATTAGAAAATATGACCCTCTGACACTAGCGTTTTCTATTCTGTTCTATTTTATTCTGTTCTATCTACTTGTTTTTTATTATGAAAATTTACGCTCTAACACTAACACTATATTCTTTTTCTGTTCTATTTACTCGTTTTCTTTTTATTCATTATTAAAAAATTGACCCTCGAACACTAGTGTGCTCTTTTATTTCTATTCTACTTGTTTTCTTTTCATTTATTATAAAATATGTTCCTCTAATCTAGCGTTTTCTATTCTATTCTACACTATTTTATTCTGTCTACTTGTTTTCTATTATAAAAATGTATGCTCTAACACTAACACGCTGTTCTTTTTCTATTATATTTACTCGTTTTCATTTTATTTATTATGAAAAAAAATTACCCTCTAATACTAGTGTGCTCTTTTATTTCTATTCTACTTGTTTTCTTTTCATTTATTTAAAATATGTTTCTATTCTATTCTATTCTATTCTATTCTATTCTGTCTACTTGTTTTCTATTATAAAAATTTATGCTCTAACACTTGTTTTTTTATTATAAAAATTTACGCTCTAACACTAACACACTATTCTTTTTCTATTCTATTTACTCGTTTTCTTTTTATTTATTATGAAAAAAATTGACCCTCCAACACTAGCGTGCTCTATTTTATTTCTATTCTACTTATTTTCTTTTTTATTATAAAATATGACCTCCTAACACTAGAGTACTCTATTCTATTCTATTCTATTCTATTCTATTCTATTCTATTCTATTCTATCTACTTGTTTTCTTTTTATTTATTAAAAAAAATTGACGCTCTAACACTAACACTCTCTATTCCTTTTCTATTCTATTTACTATTCTTTTTATTTATTATTAAAAATTTGGCCCTTTAACACTAGCATGCTCTATTCTATTTCTGTTATATATACTTTTCTTTTATTTATTATAAAAAATTACCTTCTAACACTAGTGTTCTCTAACCTATTTCTATTCAGTCTAGTTGTTTTCTTTTATTATTATAAAAACAATTACCCTTTAACACAAGGGTTCCCTATTCTTTCTCTATTTTATCTGCTTGTTTTCTTTTTATTTATTATTTTAAAAAAAAAACATTCTCTTTGTACTGCGTTACAGTAACCGGGACTTGTCACAATACTTACATATTGCTCTTTTGTTGGTTTGAGTGCTTCTATTGTCCTCATTTGTAAGTCGCTTTGGATAAAAGAGTCTATTACTAAATGTAATGTTTTTTGCATACAACTGCTAAAAGTGTCACAGAAACATTCAGACAATCGTTTTACATTTAAAAAGAAAATAAATGTGGAGATTTTAAGACTCCTTAGTGTTATGAAACACGTGTGCTGACGAACACGGTGTAGGAAGAGGAAATTAAGCTAATCTCCCAATGTTTATTTTGGCTCCAGAAAGAAAATTGTGCAGTGCAGCAAACAGGATTTGTCCTTCGTTTCCCGTCATATCTCAGCAAAAGTGTGTTTGTCAAGGAGCCGTATAAGCTTATGTGGAGAGCACCTTTACGATGCAACACCACCTACCCGTCCTGTTAAATCCTCTTTCTTTAAGACAGCTAGGCAGGGGTCCAGTCGCCCAGACCACACATGCCAGTTCCCCCTAACCTTTCCTCACTCACAGCCGTGCACCACGCACACAACTCCCTTCACAGCAAGAGACTGAAGTGCACTCTATCACTTTGCCAAGTGCACTTTATCAGTGTGTCAGCCCGGAAATCAAAGGCAGGTCATTTGTCCTCAGGCTTCGCATGTTTACTTTGAGTTGTTGCTCTCGCACCAACCCACACAAAAAAATATACTGAAATTCAAGCAACCCGTGTACTCACGGTTCAGTCAGAGAGGCGATTAGGCCTTGCTTCAGTGGCAGTGTTTGAAGAGGGAGGAAATGATCATTTGTGCACATCCTGAAGGGATAGACTAGATAGAGATACAACAACAGATAAAAAAAACATATAAATCCTTCAGTGAATTATACATGAACCACATGCTGGTTTTCATTGTAATACTCAAGGACTTTTTTCTTTTTAGGCTTTTTTTTTTTGTACATTTATACTAAGATACGTCATTACTTTTAGTAATCATATGAGAATTTATTTATTTGTTATACGTTTATTAAAAGTATGAGAGTTATTTATTTATTTATTTTTTATTTTGTTTTTTAATTAAAGGAGAACTCCATTTCCAGAACAAAAATGTACAGATAATTTACTCACCTTCTTGTCATCCAAGATGTTCATGTCTTTCTGTCTTGAGTCGTGAAGAAATTATGTTTTTTGAGGAAAGCATTTCAGGATTTTTCTCCATATAATGGACTTCATTGGTGCCCCGATTTTGAACTTCCAAAATGTAGTTTAAATGCAGCTTCAAAGGGCTCTAAACGATCCCAGCTGAGGAAGAAGGGTCTTATCTAGCGAAATGATCGGTAATTTTTTTCAGAAAATAAAAATGTATATACTTTTTAAGCACAAATCAGCATTACGTGACAGCCCCATAAGATTAAAGAATGAATCAAAACCCCAAGACTCGAAACAGGTAAACTAATTCCAGTGCAGAACCTAATAGGATGTTGTGCATGTGCGACTGAACGAATCACTCCTTGAGACGACTCGTTCTTCCAAATCACATTAAAGATTCGTTCAAGATGAACGAATCATTCAAGAACGACCCTTGGATGCGCATCCCAGAGCCTGTGCTACACAAGCTTTTATGCTTAAAAAGTATACTAATTTTTATTTTTCAAAAACAATGACTGATCATTTGCTAGATAAGACCCTTCTTCCTCGGCTGGGATCGTTTAGAGCCATTTGAAGCTGCATTTAAACTACATTTTGGAAGTTCAAAATCAGGGCACCAATGAAGTCCATTATATGCAGAAAAATCCTGAAATGTTTTCCTCAAAAACCATAATTTCTTTATGACTGAAGACAGAAAGACATGAACATCTTGGATGACAAGGGGGTGAGTAAATTATTTGTTGTTCTGAAAGTGGAGTTCTCCTTTAAGCTTTTTCTCTAATAAATGTTGTTTTCTAATAAATTAAAATGTCATTTATTCCTGTGATGGCCAAGCTAAATTTTCTCTTCAGTCTTCAGTGTAACGTGATCCTTCAGAAATTATTTTAATATGCTGATTTGGTGCTTAAGAAACGTTTGTTCTTATTATCAATGTTGAAGACATCTGTCCTTTTTTTAAATTTTATCAGGATTCTTTGAATAGAAAGTTTAAAAGAACAGCATGTTTTGAAAACATTTTTTGTAACAGTGTAAAAGTCTTCACTGACTCAATTTAATATATCTTTGCTGAATAAAAGAATTAATTTTAAAAATAACTAATGAAAGGTAAAAAAAAAAAAAAAAAAAAAAACATGTCTACTGTGTGGTAAAACAAAGGAACAGCATTTCAATATGATTTGTCTGCTTGGTTTTGATTAGATCAGAGAAATATATTAAAAGACCTGAAGGAAAAATGAGTTGAATTTAAAAATGACTTCTATTATTATATACTTGTATATCTTTGCAGTCTCTGGGACCCCAAACATAAAAAGTAAGTCATTCTCAAAATGAGTGTTCAAAGTACAGCTACCTCTGGTGATAGGAGGCTTCTCTCAGCTCTGCATATCCTCAATATTAAAATCCTTCATATTTGGTTTAGAATCCAGGGTTGTTTTATGAAAGTGAGCGTTTGATACCACAGCAAAATTTCTATATTCATTTTTTCCTGCTTTGTATTTTTCCTACTATGTCCCTTTAAATGTTGGAAGTAGTCTTGAAAACGGTAAACTTTCATTGGAAAAGTCATGTGGTAACACACATGAAACTGAAATAATGCAATAAACAATCATTTAACAAATTTAGATGTAACACACAATCTTAATGTACAAAACTGGTAAGAAAAAACAAACAAAACCCTTCAAATTTGAAATGTAACAGGAAATTCAGGGAATGTCAATTTTACGGTTATTCACTGTAAATTATATGTTCTTTTTCCACTTCCAAAAACAGTAAACTACTGTAAAATTACATGTATTTACAGTAGAGTTTTTTACTGTATGTAGTATGGGAATGTTTCGTTAACCATTTACCAGGTTTTTACTGTAGCATTTTTGCAGTCTTTTACAATTAAATGTACTGCCTTTTTTTTTTTTTTTTTTTTTTTTTTTTTTTTTTTTAAGTGTTTAAAATCAGTTATATTTATATATATTTTTTCCCCTTTTATTTTGTATTGTGAATTCCATTTTTTCCATTTTAGTTTTTCTAGACTCTGTTTTAATGGTCAAATTAAAAAAAAAATATTAATCAAAAAGCATGTCTGATTAATTCAAATCATGAAACTTTTAACACCAATTTAATAAAAGTTTAACACAATTTATTTTTGAGGCCCTATAAAATATTTTTTTTCCCTCAAATTTAGTTTTATTTGTACCAAATTCTGTGTTTTCCATAAATCTTCTGGATTCCATTTAATGATTTCATTAATTTTTAACAATCAAAAGCATCTCCAACTTATTATATATATGTATATGTGTAGGGGTGGGCGATATACCGGTAGACACGATTAACCGGTAGAAATTTGTCAACCGATAGAGATTTTGGTCTATCATCTTAATCGCGATTGAGATCACGTGACGTTGTACGTTACGTAACCACGCAATACACATTAGGTGTGTTTGACTTAACGCAGCGCTGCGCAGTTCGATCAAATTCTGACTTGAAGCAGTGCATGCCGGTTAGAAATTTTGTCCGACTTGAGGCGGCGCCGACGCCTCTTGACTATCACGTGTGCCATCAAAGTACCGCGATAGCGATTTAAGAGCAGCCGACTGACTCAGCCGGTGCAGTTTCTTCAGAGCGGCAAATATTTTCGCCAAGTGGAGTTGCCAAGTTTATACATGTCTTGCCGTAGCGAAGTGGAAAATGAGCTTCGTCAGGGACCGAAATTAACTTTTTTACTTGGTAGCACTGGTGCTCCCAACTTCAAATAACGTTAGTTAGAAGCACCAAATGAATATTAAGGTTGCATTAAATACAACTACACAACCTATAGCCTACAGCCTAGATATGTTATGTAGTCTAATTTACGCACATTGAGGAGTCGCTCTCTAAACGTGTGGTATTAAAATTGCTTTTGAATGCGCGCGCGCGTTTTACTTTCGGTTTCGTTTTAAGGATAGCGCTAAACTCTCGGCGGTGCATTCTACAATACAAGACATTAATTTAACAAACCAATTTGAAAGTGGGGGAGTTTGGAAAATTGTGTCCCCAGTGGAAATTACGCCCCTGCGTGAGTGAAGCGGAGTTATCATGTGATGTGAATGTATGCCGCGTTATACCGTATATTGAGACGGAGGCGCAAGAATTGCGTCTGACAGAATGTGCGCTGTAGCACGAAATATAGTATATTTCTTCAAAAGCAGATTGTGGAGACATTTTATTTGTCCACAATCAAAAATCGTCATATCACACATCCCTAATTGCAATGTAGTCTGTACAAATCCGGAACAGAGGTTGGTTGAGAGAGAGAAAAAAAAACGTCCGGTTCCGAGTTTCAGCGGAGCGCAGTGTCAGTGACAGGGAGTGATCGACGGCTAATATCTAAATTCTGCATTAAAGTTAAGAATGTACAGATCGAGTTTCATTAGTTATGTAATGTTGGAGAAAACGGTGAAACTGTCACTGTATCAGCTCACAGCGGTCTGGGCAGTAGTTAGGTTAGCGAAAGTTTTGTAAAGAAATTAAAACATGTCGCACCACAACAATGTCTCGCACTCGCACAAATGCTTCCAAATATATTTTGAGGTCGCGCAGAATAAATTTTGGGAGAATATGCGACCAAAACGGTCGCAATTTCGAGCCCTGTTCGTGATGTCGCTCACTTGAGTCTGACGATACACTTGCAGTAAACAGTATGGTTGTTTTTTTACTTAAAGTAATGCTGCAATTCGCAGTTTAAATAAAATTACATTATATAAAACAGATTCTTTGTGTTTGAATTTTTATTTATGCATTTTCAGATACAAATTGCTATATTGTGATATATATCGTTATCGAGGTAGAAAATTGCTTCTACCGTGATAGAAGATTTTGGTTATATCACCCACCCCTAATGTATATATATATATATATATATATATGCTTTTGATTCTAATATATAATATTTTTCCCTCTCTCTCTCTTTTTTTTTTTTTTTTTTTTTCTGGTGAATACATTCTGGTAAATAATTTTTCTGTTAAATGCTTATGCAGGAATAATGTTTTAATAATAATTTTATTAATAGTAGTAATACTATCATTAGAATTTTTATTTTGATGGGCTGCTGTGAAGACCTTTACGTTTCTGTTTGTATATGATATGAAGATGAAAAAAATGAAACAATTTATGAAGTGACTCTCAGAGCAATTCGAGAAATTCTGCTTATGGTTATGTACTTATATATATGCGGAGGCAGAGGCTAAAAACACTAGTAAACAAAACTGCGTGTCTGCATCATTCATTCACACAGAGACATGTAGAACATGCAGGATTCATATTTAAATGGTATTTTTGCTGCTTAATATTCACAGACACCAGTCCATATTGCGTTTTAATCTGTGTACTGACCTATTCTTTTGATTTATTCATCCAAAATTTGGCAAATTCCATTACATTCTGTTACAGTAAATTCCATTTTTTTTTTTTGACTGGATTCCACAATTCTGTCCACGTTTACTGCATCATAAAGCCCTATATATATAGAAGTCAGAATATTTTATAGCGTTCATACACTTGGAGTAGTTAGCAACTTCGTAGAAACAACTTTGAACACTTTAGCAACTACATAGGAAGCATTAAGGACACTATTCTGAGAAACTCCAACGTTATGCCAATGAGTTTTCTTCAGATAATGAGTACTTCAGATAATGTATTAATCTAGACCGTTATTGTGAAATGTTTCTATTTAGCGTTTGAGTAAACATACATCCTTTTCATGCAGAGAGAGCATCTGACATCTGACTGCAACAGTATGACTAGACTAATAGTCTCTCTGATGCTGTTATGAAAGATTGCTAAACTTGGCAGGCAGCTCGTTAATAGTCTCTGAAGTCGTGATATTTTCTGCCTCACCATCTGTGGTGTTTTCTTCTCTCTTTCTTTCTCCCTTTTTTTTCTTAAAGCTCTCCTTCCTGTCAATAATGTCACTTAGCGTTCTGGAGGTGATTTGTCCCGGGGACAAGCGGTGGTTTAATACTGACTAAGCAAGAAAAACTCTCCGAATACCAGACCAGGACGTGACAAGATTTCACTCCTGGTTCATTTTGCCGTCGACAAGCGTCACAGTTTCCATCTCTCATGGCGTGCTTTAGATTGTAACACGCAGTGAAATTTATGATATCCATTAAACACGCTCTGTAACTCGGGTCGTTTAGTCTATCTCTCATGGTTTGCGCCAATCAACAGTCGGACACCTAAAGGTCTTTAGAACTGTTTATATGGGGTGAAATACGCCATTATATATGTGCATGCAGAGTTGAGAATGAACACATGCCAAGCACCAAGTGCATTAAAAATGTTTCTTTCTTGAATAAATAAAACAGTTACTCACTAGTAATCAATAATTTTATTAGGAAATGCAACATTGCGTGGTCTAAGTCAAGCTATTAAAATGGTAATGTGCTTCTCTCTGAATTAAGTTAACATTAGTTAGGTATTGTGATCTAACAGTAAACCATTGGTGTGTGATGTTTTTTTTTTTTTTTTTTAAATCACATGAAAATTTATCTCCCAGCCACATTTTCTTGGTTCAATAACCATTACTTACACTGTCAGAAAATCAAAAAAAAACGTTTTCGTATTTTTACATTAACAATGTAATCAATATTCTGTTTATTAAAGCCAAGTATGAATCTCAGTTCAAGTTAGTGTTTTTAAGAATTTTTCATTTATTCTAAAATAACTCAAGGCAGTAACAATTTAAACAATATATTTTATTTGCGAAATTTTCACTATTTTTTATTTCTCTTAGATCATCAGTCATCAATGCTCGGTAAATAGTAAATATTGGTCACAGGCACAGAGATTTAATTTAAATTTCACCAAGCTGATTGCTCACCAAAAACCTCCACAGATCATATTTTCATGCTATATAAGTCTTATTTTGACATTAAGTGTGTGACTAGTTTATTTACTTTTTTAAATTAGTCGTCTCTTTAACGGCATTATATTGTGAATTCAGACTGTTTTGCGAACGCGAAAATGCGCACAAACACGAGGGCGGGATTTATCGCATAAACCAATCACAGCCGAATGTAACCAGTCATATCCGATCGTATCGCGATGGAGGCACTGCCTCCTTTCACACACTTTAATTTTTTATTTTGTGTTTTATTTTTGTACTTTTTTAGTTTTTTATAGGACTGCCACTAACGATTATTTTAGTAATTGAGAAGTCTGCCGATTATTTTGGTAATCGATTAATTTTAATTCATTTGTTGAAGGTGATAAAAATAAATCTAAGCAAACAGTAGCCTTTAAAATGACTTAAAATACATAATAGCAATGAAGCAATAATAATTAAATAAGATAAAATATCAAAAGCAAGTAATCTTATGTGTTTATTAAACAAAACTGTTAAAATACATGTTTTATAAACATAGAGCTAATGTACATTACGCATTATAACAAATGACTTTTGATGATTATACTTTACTGCACAATCTAATCGTTGTTTAATACTGACAAAACAACATTTAATTCAAATGTCCGCTTAATCTTTAATATTTGGCTATTTCTTTACAACAAATGCCACTATAGCCACTGTTATTTCTTGAACTGTGGACATCAAAACTTGCAAACTAAGAGTGAGGGTTTAAACTTTTATTTTAAAACCATTATGAACTGTTAGCATACTGATGAAAATGTTAATGTTTGCGTAGGCTTATAAATTATTTACCGTACAAATCTGATAAAATGCTGTAAGCTGCGTTCCCAGATGAGCGTTATAATAAACCCAAATTCACAACATTAAGCAGAGATGGAGTTTGAGACGCTCCGCACGTGTAAGTTATAGGTTTGTGAAATGCCCCTGATTTATAGATGTTGAAATTAACATTTGACATCATTAAAAATACCAGTTGTTAATGTGGAAACATGCTAAATAATCTAACTGTCCTATGGACAGGACATAGTTTTTACATTGTCTATAAACAGTCTCATGGCCGCTAAGAATAATCATGTCCTGCTATTGGCAAAAACATAATTTTAGACCCTGTGTGTGTTTTTCTGTTTTGTGCACTGTGCCTCATTTGGATCTCTCAGTAGGGGGTCGTCAGGCTCGAAGGTTGGCCGCCCTCTCGGTGAAAACACGCAACCGATGGCCTGATGAGCACACGGGGATGTAATGAGTCTTCCAGACACGCCGTTTTCTGCTTTATTACCATCCATCCCCACTCGTGATTCATAGCCTTTTGTTTGCGCCTGCCACAAAACGACAAACAAGCCTTGCTCGCTGCATTTTGTTTTAGCAATTTTGTTGTTTAAACACCCCCTGCATGCAGCCCATATGTCATGATATCCACCTCTCCACAACATTTCCACATGCCTTTCTACTGCTTTTTCCGCTCCCTCCCTCATTCGCCCTGTCTTTTTGCATCCTCCCCCCTTATTCCTCACTTCTCTTGTCTCCACAAGCCTCGGTAGAGAGAGAGCGAAAGCACATGTGGGGGTGGGGAGGAATCACAGCTGAATTAGTTGAGTCTCTCTGATTGGCTGAGAGGCCTGGGTATTGTGGGTAAGGGGGGTGGGAGAGAGAGCGGGGCGGGCGGCATTTGTTTATTACATATTTCCCCCCCTTTGCCTTATCTTGTGTTATCACAGCAAAGACTCCTCTTATACAAACATAAAATAGACAGTGGAGGGGAAGTATCGGGCTCACTGTATACAAGGGGAGGGCTGTGTGTGTGTTTGTATATATGTGTGCGTGCTGTCTATCTGCCTGAGAAAGAGAGCCATTTAATTTGTGGAGTGAACAGGGATATGCGTCAGTTCGTCCGTTGTATCCAAGACACTGCCGATGCCGTGTCCACAATCTGCTCAACGTCACGGTTTCATCAGGCGAGAGGGGTTGGTGCTCGGCGACACCACCACCAGAAGAGAGAGACAGGCAGAGAACGAGAGAAAAGCGAGGCAGCGTTGGTGCACTGATGCCTGCACGCGCGTGTGTTTGAGCGTGTCTGCCGGCGGTCCGCTGCTCCTTAGTTACTCTGGCTTCTTGCTGCTGCTGTACGTCCTTCATCCTGTCTGCCTCTGACACCATGATTTTTTGTAATCACTTAGGCGAATACAAGAAGGACGAACTCCTGGAAGCTGCGAGGTGAGTACAAGCCTTCTCAACCTTTCCTCATCTCATTCCCACTCTCCCATAATTCCGTTCTCTTGCTCCCTCCCTCGTACTGTTTCCATAGTCACTGTTTTTCTTTTGTCTGCGCACATGGATGTGAATTAAGGGATGTGTAGAAGAAGGTGCCATCAGGGCCGGGGATTTCTGACTCGGTAGATGCGCTTTCATACATGCATGTGTGATGGCCTGGAGGAGCCTGTGAGTTTCCGTTTAGCAGCATGCCATGGGCAGAATGCTTTGCTTTTGGTTTTTAATTGGTTGAAACCAGAGCAAGAGGATGTGAGACACAGAACTTCACATCCTACCTGTTGTCCAAGGAAACTCCTGGCAAACACCTTGATTGTCACCATGAGACGCATTGCCATGGTGAAACAAAACCGCCTCTGGAAACATCTGACACATCTGCGATCCCAGCAGTCACTGAGAAAAGATGTTCCTTTTCATACTCTGGTCTACATCTCCATTGGCTTTGCCCCCCTTTTTTATACCCCTGCCTTCAGGCACAGCCTGCAGCATGGATACAAATCAGGACTCTTGTTGTTTTAATGATCAAGAGAGAAAGGAACTACAAAGGCCTTGTAATTCTCTCCACTGTTAGGAAGAAAGATCATTAGGAACACATATGATCATAGGGGGCTTCGTTGTTGTGGAATTAAGTTGATCTCTGTTCCTCCCTCCCGAAGACAGCACGAGGAACCCTATGAATTGAGAATTGTTTGTAGAGACTTGCAGAATGGAAGATGAATGAAGTCGATAGACACACAAACAATTCGCAAGAAAGTCATGTTTGACTTATGGCCTGCGCTCCTCTTAGTGGTAATCTCCCAAAGACCAGGATGCATCTGCAAACGCATCAAGAAGATTGATGACACCCTACCATTTCTCAGCCTCTCTTCCCAGTTGTAATCTCCTAGCCAGTCCTATTTTCCCATGTCAGTGGCAGAGTGTGCATTTAAATGAAGGATCTTGTGTTGTTCACTGGAGCCGGTTATCTGTACTTACTGGCAGGAGGAGACCAGAGCGACTGGGGATGAACAAACCTTACTGTTTTGGCAAGGCTTGACCTGAGGAAAGCTCCTCTATGTCAGTAAAGAGTCTGCTTGCAAGAACCTGACAGTTTTCGAACATGGAAAACTGGATGTTGACATATTCCATCACATTGTTCAGCAGCTAATATAGGGGCTTTCACACCATGTAGTTCTAGGAACTAGCCAGCATGGTGGTTCCTAGAGAATCAAGCTGTTTTCCAGAAATCTGAAGCGGCCAACAGCGACGTCTTTTTTTCGCGTTATTTACAAACATCAACAACCGGTCAATGGAGGACTCCATGACCGGAGCCATTTTTGTTGTGTGTCGTGGGTTATGAGAAAACGGAGATGGAATGTAAATGCACAATTTACACAATTGAAAGAGCATGAAAATCTGACTAAATCTCCAATAACAACATGCAGTGTTACATATCGCACCTCAGGAACTAGGAACATATTTAGATCTAGGAAGTCCATTTGGGAGAAGTAAATTAGCTCCTACCTCAGAGTAGGTTCTAAAACAGTTCTGTACCAGTGACATAAGTGTATGCTGATTGGCCAAACGCATACAAAGCACTGGCTGCCCGGCATTTTTAAAAAGCCCTGTAAAAATATTTACTCCCCTAACATGAAAAACAGTGATAATAGGTGCTTTTGCACTGGATAGCTCCAAGAAGTCTACTGAGGAACTAGCCAGCATGTTGGTTCCTAGAGAACCAGTTTCCCCCTTGGGCTGTTTTCCTGGTTGTATTTGCACTGGCAGCAGGAACTCTGAAGGAGCCGATAGTGACGTCTTTATTCGTGACATTTATAAATGTCAATAACCCGTGAATGGAGGACGCCGTGATCGGAACATTTTTTGTTGTGTGTAGTGGGTTTTGTGATAACGGAGATGGAACGTAAACGCATAATGTATGTGATTAAAAGAGCACGAAAATCTGACTAAATCTCCTATGAGAATTTGCAGTGTTACATATCATTGAAGCTGAGGTAAATATTTTTAAATGCTTTTTTTAAAAATGCTGTATAGCTGGTGTCTTGCATGCGTTTTGCCAATCAGAGTACACTTATGTCATTGGTTGTTCCTAAAAGGGGCTTTCACACCGAAGGAACTTTTTCATAGTTCCTAGAACTATTGGTGGAAGTTCCCACTTTTTGCTGTGTTTGCACCGCAAGAACTAGGAGCGTATGTAGTTCTAGGAACTCCATTTGGAGGAAGTAAATTAGCTCCTACTTTAGAGTAGGGTCTAAAACAGTTCTATAGGAACTACCAGTGACACAAGTGTACGCTGATTGGCCAAACACATACAAAACACAGTCTACTCTGCATTTTTAAAAAGCCATGTGAAAATATTTACTCCACGAACATGGAAAACAGCGATAATGAAGACAATTAGCTACCTGTTGTCTGCAGCATTGTCTTCTTTTCTCAGCCTCAATATGTAACACTGCAACTTGTCATAGAATATTTAGTCAGATTTTCGTGCTCTTTTAATCTCGCAAATTGTGCATTCACATTCCATCTTCTTCATCACGAAGCCCACAACAAAAACAGCTCCGATCACGGCGTTGTCCATTCACTGGTTGTTGATGTTTGTAAATGCCATGAATAAAGACGCTTCAGAGTTCATGCTACCATTGCGAATGCAGCCAGGAAAATGGCTAGAGGGGGAAATTGGTTCACTAGGAACCAGCATGCTGGCTAGTTCATAGAAATAAGCTCTTAGTGCAAAAGCACCTGTGGTTCCTAGAGAACCAGGCTGTTTTCCTGGTTGCATTTGCACTGGCAGCACTTTATTTGCAACATTTACAAACATCAACAACCGGTGAATGGAGGACGTTGTGTTCTGAGCTGTTTTGTTGTGTCTTATGGGTTCTGTAATAACGTAGATTGAATGTAATCGCACAATTTATGCGATCAAAAGAGCATGAAAATCTGACTGAATCTCCTATGACAACTTGCAGTGTTACATATCATTGAGCCTAGTTCCTGTGGTGCAGACATGCTAAAAAACATGAACTTCTGCCAATAGATTCTCCAGTGTGAAAGCCCCTTATGTCTCTTTGCCATTGTCCACCTTTTGATTAGAGTGGCATCAGGCCCATCTCTGGTCCCAGATGGCATGAGGTTTTGGCCATGGCCTTGGCAGGGCTGGTAAATCCAACACTGTCATACTTGGTCACGCTCGGGCTGCTGGCGAGAAGTAAAGGAGTTGCTGGCAGGTGCTGATGAGTCAAACCTCTAGAGCTCCAGGCCACGGCTCACTCCAATTACGGTGAAAACTTTATACAGGGTATCGCAAGTGCCGCTCCTAGGCATGTGATAAATTTATATTGAAGGTACACTTTATGTTCTGTGAAGTAAACCACCAAAAGATGCTGCTCATCTTACTGTATGTGCTCCTCCTTTTTTTTGACTATGGCTTTTATTCCCCCGTCTGTCCTTTTACCCTTCACTCCTCATCTTCTCTGTGAAATTCACTGTGTTAGCTTATTCTTTTTTACTGTTCCCCCTTGTTCTTTAAAAAACTCCTGCTTTGCTTCAGGAGCGGAAATGAAGAGAAGCTCATGGCCCTGCTCACGCCGTTAAACGTCAACTGCCATGCCAGCGACGGTCGTAAGGTAAGAACATTCACTGTGCCATAAACGTTTGACCACTCCATAGAGCTGTTAATATTTTCCATCTGACAGACCTACAAAATGAAGTCAAGGTAGATACCATATTTAATCAACTGCTGTCCAGGGTTATTATAGTTTTCAGTTCTTAATATTTGTATTTCTATTGTCATTGTCCAGTTTTAGTTTTTGTACGTGTACTCCGTGTTCTCAATATTTTGTTAAGAAGAGCATTTTATTTGTAACACTAACACTGCTTTTGTACTGTTGGAAATTATCATTCCTACCAAAATGGAGTTGATTCAAGTCAGCTATTGAGACATTGCCTTCATTTGCATGTTTAATTAAATATGGTGTCTACCAGGCTTCATTGTGAGAAATGCGGCATCGTTCACGTCCCCTTGCATTAGCTTATTTGCAGATGAAAATAAGTTTATTTTATGTAATCATCATTAAATTACAAGTAAAAGCCAATGTGCAGGGTTGGGTTTAAAGCTGAAGCTGAGGAGAGCATCACTGTGAATTGTTATTTAATTGGTTCGTATTTAATCAAGTACATCACTCAAGTAATTTATGCAGAACTGGCGTTTAATTAGACTAGTTTTTGCTGTCGTTGTTGCACATGAAATTCAAGGCTCAATGTTTTACTTATCAGAGAGTTTTAGGTTCAGAGAAATATTGCTTGCATTTGGTTTAAAGATTAAAGCAAACCCTCAGGTTTTCATGAATATATACAGCGGTTTACTTGCAGCAAGAGTACTAGCCTGCACATCACTCTCTGTTTAGCATGAGCTTTAAATGGAGTTTATTTTCTTTTTTCCGGTCTGATATATGTATTTTAAACAAGACTTGTTTGAGTTTTGTCAGCAGCACATGTTAGATTGTGTACAACGAGTTCTCCATCAATATTTGTCACTGAGGACAAGATAGGAGTAGTGAAATGGTTGCAGAAGTGTCCTAATCTCTCAGTGAGATCAAGGGCTTGATTTAGAGGAATTACTCTCAGCCGCTTCTGCATGTAGTCCTCATGCATATTTATCGAATATTGACTGATTTCCCAAGTGTGCTACCCAAAATTGTTTTTTTTCCCCCTCTCTGGTTTGGTAAACATTTTGAGAAGAGTCTGCACTCTCAGCTCATGTGCACTGTCTGTGACATTACTGAAGTATTTAACAAAGACGGGTGCTTTATTACATAATTTTTATAATTTAGCTATTTGCTTTTATTTTTGAACATAACAGTAATAATTCTAGATTGCAAATGCAGTATATATAAGCACTCTGAAGGATGCGGTGATGATTTGCCAGTTGTTTTTTTTCTCAGTGTGATTGTTGGGATTAACAAATCACTGTCACTAGTGATTACAAGCTAAGACATTTTATTAAATCATTTTTAAAGAAATTGCAGGATGCATTTCATCTTATGTGTCAGGTACCAATCCTCTAATTTCATATGTATTTTTAATACTTTATACCGTATAAATGTTTACAGATTTGAATGCAGCTTAACACAGGATTTGGATTTCGTAAACATAATGCTAAATGACTAACTGCAGTTACTAGGGCTGATTAAAAAATATAAATTTCTCGATTTTCGTCTCCTCCGCGTTAATACCAGTTTCATCATGAAATAAACATGAATAAACACCCAAAGGTTAAAAAGAGAGTACAACTTACCAAAATCCATATCCTGTCTCATGTAATCGCTTATTCAGTGTTTCAATCGCGGAAGGACATCAGTATAACAGCTTGTAAACAATATGACACGTAACGTCACATTTACCTCAGAAAAAAATATTCGGTGAGCACAAACTCCCTGGTCAGATAGAAAAAATGAACTCTAGAGCGGAGAATTTGCTAAATATAAATGCATATATGAATTTGCTTAATATATTGTAAACAATGTCACTTAACATCACATTTACCTCAGAAAAAATATTCGGTGAGCATAAACTCATTAGCTAGAAAAATGAACTCTAGAGAGGAGAATTTGCTAAATGTATTGTAAACAATGGACCCTTTTCACAAGCCTGTGATGATGCGTTTCAAGGGTCATCATCATCATAAATCCTTTTTAAAGTTTTTTATATTTTGATTTTTAAAAATATATGTACATTTATAACACTACTTTGTATTATATCACCTTTTTTTATTAAGTTACAAAAAAACTAGTCAAGGTTATGCGAGGGTGGAATTGGAAGTCGATTGGAAGTCGTGACAACACTATCATGTAGTTTTTCTTTAGCTATATGAGCAAATTGGAATGCAAAAAATATATTTCTGGTACTCTCCCATTCACTGCTCTCGGATTTACCCAACTATGACGACTTCCGCTATGTGTTGTGCCCAATTCGGACCCCTGCCAGATTACTACCTCCCTAGTATTGGTAGGTTTAGGGTTAGGTGTGGGGTAGGGGTTAGGATTAGGGGTGGGGTTAGGATTAGGCAGTCAGGTAGCGATTTGAACGAGAGGGGGTAATAATTTGGCGGGGGTCGAAAATGGGCACAGCACTGGAAATGAGAGAAAGGTCCGTATGTCACGTAATATCACATTTACCACAGAAAAAATATTCGGTGAGCATAAACTTGTTAGTCGTTAGTTAGTAACTCTAGAGAGGAGAGTTTGCTACATATATGTAGCATATAACATTTTCATTATGATTTTCACTGCTCTTCAATGTTTATGTTTGAATAAATCCGTTAAGTTTTTGTGGCAGTCACCATTTCAATGTTTATTTTTCAAAAACGAATTGTACTAGAAATATAATTATGTAATTGTAAATGTATTATTATAAAAACTTCACTGAGTGTGATTTAAGCATTTGAGTACAAATAAGTTAATTTTAACCTTCAATATTATAGTCATGTAGTACCAGATGACTCTCATGTATGTTCTACAGCATTAGAAATATATCCAAAATAATCTATATCGAATCGCAAGCTTGAGAGTCAGAATCAAATCGAATCGTGATATCGTGTTTTTATCAGTCTGTATGTACAAATCTCATTTGAGATATTACTTGTTTCCATTTCTCTTGAAGAGAATGCAATTGAAGTCCAGACAGTGGACCGGCAGACTTTCGTCTGACTCTTGAACATTTTAATGCAGTGCAGCGCTGCACGTTTAAAAATGTATATGCGCTGCTTACTGCTGTTTACTCTGCAACATTTATAACACAACATAAATGTTGTCCTTTTGATCAGAACGTCGGCCATTTCACATTGCGCTAAACATCCCCGGGTTATTTTTCAAAACAGCCTAGATTGAAATTCATCCCTGAACTTGTTTAACAAGGTCTCTATTCATCTTAAAACAGGCGAGTGGAGTAAAGGCTCACTGAGGATGTACCCAAGATTGGCTTTTATCGACCCAGGGGCCCATATCTCGCCTGTCTGTGTTAGCGCCTCTAACAAAATCTGATGCTCGTCACTTTAGTAATTTCTGTTCGAGATGCTGTCATTAGTAAAGGGATTATAGTATTTAGATGCATCTGATCTGTACCCTCTCGAATGAATCTCAATGGATTTAACCCACTCAGAGAATAGACTGGCATTGCGTTTCGTGTTTAATAGATTTTGGTTCATGATGCGTAAGAATTTTACAATCACCACGATGATGCTTATTCAAACACAAAGAGCCGGCGTGTGCATTATGGCCGGGATAATCTTTAGCGCTTTTGGACTTAATAAAAAAACGCTCTTTCTGGGTCCATCTGCTTTAGTTGGCTGTTTTGCTCTCCCAGGCTTTATGACTGTATAAAGATCAGTCTAAGCTAATGTCAATAGCGGCTTCTGCCTGAATCGTGGAGATGCCGCTTTCTTTTCTTCTTCGATACTTCATTAGATACAGAAAGACACCACAGGAAGAATAGAGCGTGTCAGGTTGCAAAGCCGAGTCCTTTGTTTGTTTGATGTGATCAGAGGATACCTTCTTTCTTTAGATCCACCGAGAGATGTTTTTCTATTTTCTGCTTACGTGTTTTTTTTCTTCTCCGCTGTGAAGCCAAGAGAAAGACCTTGGAAGCGTGTTATTTAGAGCTCTGTCCCTTTAATTTCATAGCCAATTTCATCCACCTGATACTCTAGTCACAACCATGAAAAGTGATTTGACTTACAGCGACCGCCAGCACTGTTTAGAGACAGAGCTCTCCTCCACAAAACACCCCCGTCCTGTAACGCTGAGCAGATTTCAGCTGGACCCCCGCCAAACCCCCATATGGTTGAATTATGTATTCTGCGCTCAGACAGAAAAGCACTTCCTTAGTCTTCTGTCCACATGTCTCTGTGCCAAACAGTGTGTTGTGGTTCTACTTGGTGTTCTGTAAGAACTGGGGATGTATTGGTTCAGATTTCTCACGGTTTGGTTTGTAGTATGTTTTTGATCAGTATATACCTAACATGTTTTGGTTAATGGTAGCAATTAGGTTGTTCACTATAACTTCATCTTTTAGAACATACAATTCTAGCATTATTCTCCACATTTATTTTTTATAACGCCCCAATTATGATTCCTTTACATGCATTAAGCCATATGTGACCCTGGGCTTCAAAACCAGTCATAAGGGTCAATTAAGTGAGATTTATGGAATTGAAAGCTGAATAAATAAGCTTCCCATTGATGTATGGTGTGTTAGGATAGGACAGAATTTGGCCGAGATACAACTATTTGAATGTCTGTGGGTGCAAAAAAAAAAAAGAGAGAGAGAGAAAATAACATTTCTCTTTATTTAAATATTTAAAGAGAGAGAGAGAGAGAGAGAGAGAAAAAAAGTAAAGGCATTTTTTCAAATGGAAATTATTTTAGCATATTTATTATAGCATTTATATATCTCCCTCACAAATACACACACGCAAATATGCATTAAACACACACAAATACATTTGTTGCTTTATTGCGAATATATCAATTAGTGATTGTTTGTTTTTTTCAGAGGTGATGTTAGACTTCAGAAGGACTCGTATTTTATTTTATTTTAACCATGTCACCCCACTATGGAAGCCCGTCTCCGCCACTAAATATTTTTTTTTTTGAAAGGTAATTGCAACTTTTTCAATCAATCAATCAATCAAATTTTATTTATATAGCGCCTTACAACAACCAAAAATGTGCCCAGGGCGCTTTCCAGAAGAAAAACAAGACTCACAGTAGACAACAATACATAAAAACACAAATGTACATAAAACAGCAATCGAGTCAGTGACTACATATCGAAAGCTTGTCTAAAAAGATGTGTCTTCAACTGTGATTTAAAAACACACAACTCAGTGTTGTTTCGAAGCTGTTCCTGAAGTGCATTCCACAGCTTTGGGCCCAGAACGGCAAATGACCGGCCTCCAAACTTTTTGTAATTAAACTTCGGCATAACCAGCGCGGTGTGTTCAGAGGAGCGCAGAGTTTTGGCCGGTTGATAAACCACTACCAACTCCGCGAGGTAGACAGGGGCCAGACCATTAATGGCCTTGGCCTTTTTGTCTCACAATTCTGAGTTTTTCCTCACAATTACGTATGGCATACTCACAATTCTCACGATTTCTGACTTTCTCAGAATTGTGTGATATAAACTCACGATTGCAAATTCTAAATTCAGAATAGCGGTTTATAGGCTTGCAATTGCGAGAAATAAAGTCTGACTTTTTTCTCTCTAATGCAAGTGTATCTCCCAATTCTGGCTTATTTTCTTGCCACTGTGAGTTTACATCTTATAGTTCTGAGTTCTTTTCTCACTTTTTTTGGTCAGAATAACGGGATATAAACTCGCAATTGCGAGAAATAAAGTCAGAATTGCAAGGTAAAAACTTTTTTTAGACAGCAATTCTGACTTTTTCTTGCAAATGCGAGTTTGTCCTGCAATTTAGACATTTTCTCACAATCTTGCAATTTTGACTTTTTTTCTTGCAAGTGCAAGTTTATTCTGCAGTTCTGACTTTTTTCTCACAATTGTGAGTTAATCTCGCAATTCTGACTTTTTTTTTTTTGCAAATGTGAGGTTTTTCTTGCAATTCTGACTTTTTTCTCACAATTGTGAGTTTATATCTCGCAATTCTGACCTTTTTCTTGCAAATGCAAGTTTATCTTTGCAATTCTGACTTTTTTCTCACAACTGAGTTTATATCTTGCAATTCTGACTTTTTCTTGCAAATGCGAGTATCTTGCAATTCTGACTTTTCTCACAATTGTAAGTTTTATATCTCGCAATTTTGACTTTTTTTCTTGCAAATGCGAGTTTATCTTGCAATTCAGACTTTTTCCTCACAATTGTGAGTTTATATCTCGCAATTCTGACTTTTCTTCGATTGCGCATTTTCATCTCAGAATTCTGATTTTTTTAAAATTGTTTTAAAGTCGCAATTCTGACTTTTTTTTCACTCGCAATTGCGAGAAAGTCAGAATTGCAAGATAAAAACTTGCAGCTCTGACTTTTTTCTAACAATTGCAAATTTATATCTCACAATTCTGACTTTTTTCTATCAATTCTGACTTTTTTCTCAGAATTGCAAGTTCTGACTTCTGACTTCGTTCGCAGTTACGTGCTGTAAAATCAGTATTACATATAAACATACAATTCTACAATCGAGTTTTTCTCAATAGTTTGTAAGTTTGTATCATGCAGTACTGACTTTATAACTTGCAATTGTGAGTTTTTATTACGCAATTCTGAGAAAAACTTAGAATTGAGAGATAAAAAAGTGCAATTACCTTTTTTTTTTTTATTCAGTGGTGGAAACAGGCTTCCATATCCTGCTTTTCTTTTACCCAACGTAAATGTTTACAGTCAACAGTCAACAAGTGTTGTCCACCTCTCATTTCTGAAAGTGTGGGATGTTTGTGTTGATAACACTGTCCTAAGTGCTATGTTTTCATTTTATAGTGCATTTTACAGTCGCTTCAAGCTACACACTCAGTCAAGCAGGTTGGATTAGTTTTTTGGCTTTTACTCAAAACAGAAACATGACCCTTATGTTGTCTGTAAGCGAAAACACCATGCTGGTGAGGCAGGTCCACCAGGTCTGCTGCAGCATATTGTCCATACTTACTACAAGGTACTTCACCACAGTTGTCTTGGTCATGCATAGTGCTTTGATATTCAAACTGGAGCATGATAATGCTTTCCACTGAGCTTTAATTAGCCAAGATATCTCCATTCAAAATGATATCTTCCGCTGCCAGACACGAGCAACTTCTGTATGGATGGCAATGGTGTGACGCACTTTCACCCGCTCTCCATTACAAGTGAACCACTTTTCATTTCGTAATTATATGTTTGCCTCAGTGGCCATCACGCTCTGAGCCCTGGATGCTGTAACAGATGGCCTTGGGGCCTCAATTTATTGCTTGCTGTTTTCCACACACTTCACCTCACTGGGGATTTTTAGATTATACAGGACACATCATTCATAAAATAATATTGATTTAGTTGTTGTGTTTTTCCCTTTCTGTGTTTCCAAGCACATGAAACCATTGAATAGAAAAAGGCTGTCACGGCAGCAACATTTCAGTAGTCGATACCAATACAGCTGATTTTCTCAAGGAACCAGTTTCAAGACTGCAGCAATAGGAATTATTATGAAACAGCACTGCTTTTACATAGTTGCTTAGACTGTAATTGTGAAAAAGCACTATTTTTGGTTATTAACGTTAAATATTAATAACAAAGTAAATGTAACTTTTTTTGATTGCCATATCTCTTTACATTTTTGCTTCATTTGAATCTTTTTTTTTTTTATTTTTTAATATTTTCTTTTATTTTCAATGAATTCAAATCAAGTTTTTGGATTTTAATTTTTGCATTTAATTTTTATGTGTCCTATTTACATCCTAGATAAAGTCGAGCAGGCAAGCCTGAAACAGAATCATAATGTGCCGTGTTTGCTTATTCTTCCACATCTATTAAGTCTAACAGCATGAACCTAGAGGCTTCTGCCATTTCCAACATCTATCCTAATGAGAGGTGATGATGGGGGAGCATGCAAGCCTCTCCACCGGTTCAATCTCATCTCAGCCTTTGCCACGCAGACCGACATCTCTCTCAGCACCCTGCAAATTACCTCACATTCATCTTTCCCATGTTGTGCTGTTGTTAGTGTTTTGATGCTGACCAATTTTAGTAGCTTCAAAGTTGTACCAACACTGATATATTGAAAGCTCGTCTCTGGTCCCATGCTGTGAAATTAGGGCTTCCTGTTTTTCTTATTTGAGGTGCCGTCTCATCACGCGCTGAGATTTCTTTTGCGCTGCTAGATATATGCAGTGCCGTGTGCTCGCTGTGCTACGCTGAATCAAAATCACTGCAAAATCAGTAATTTTTGCAAATGTGAAAGCCTGTTTTCATGTCAGTCAGATTTATTTGCAATCTAACTAGTCAGGTATACAGAGGTGGCGTCAGTCCATAGTCGTCCTATAAGGAATCATTTAAGAGAGCTGTCATCTTCATAGCTTTAATGCTGTATTGTGCATTCTTGTAAAATTTTTGCTTATTTTATTTTATCTATTTATTTATCTGTCTCTGTATGTCTGTCTGACTATCTATCTGTTGTTCTATCTATCTATCGTTCTATCATTCTGTCAGTCTATCGTTCTATCTGTCGATCTATCGTACTATTGCACTTTTGTTGTTCTGTCTATCATTTGTCCTAATGTTTGTTGTTCTGTCAGTCTATATCTATATTATGTTTGTTCTCTCTATCTTTGTCTGTCTGTGTATCTATCCTTCGTTCGTTCATTCTGTCTATTTGTCGTTCATTAGTTTGTTTGTTCTATCTATTGCTGTCACTCTGTTTCATTCTAGCTTTCTATCTATCTGTTTATCTATCTGTCTATTGTTGTTTTGTCTTTCTGTCTATCGTTCATTCGTTTGGTCTGTCTGTCGTTCGTTCGTTCTGTCTGTCTATCTGTCGTTCATTTGTTTGTTCTATCTATCCATCTATCTGTCTGTCTCTCTGTCTATCTATCTATCTATCTGTCTATCGTTCTATCATTCTATCGTTCTGTCAATCTATAGTTCTATCGTACTATTGCACTTTTGTTCTGTTCTGTCTATCATTTGTCCTATCATTTGTTATATCTTTGTTGTTCTGTCAGTCTATATCTATCGTTTATTCCTTTGTTTGTTCTCTCTATCTGTCTTTATGTCTGTCTGTGTATCTATCCTTCGTTTGTTCATTTTGTCTATCTGTCGTTCATTAGTTTTTGTTCTATCGCTGTCACTCATTCTAGCTTTCTATCTATCTGTCTGTCTGTCTGTCTGTTGTTCTGTCTTTCTGTCTATCGTTCATTCATTTGGTCTGTCTGTCGTTCGTTTGTTCGTTCTGTCTGTCTATCTGTCGTTCATTTGTTTGTTTTATCCATCTATCTATCTATCTGTCTGTCTGTCCATCTATCTTTCTATTGTTCTATCATTCTGTCGTTCTATCGTTCTGTCAATCTATCGTTCTATCGTACTATTGCACTTTTGTTTTGTTCTGTCTATCATTTGTCCTATCATTTGTTACATCTTTGTTGTTCTGTCAGTCTATATCTATCGTTTGTTATTATTTGTTATTATCTATCTGTCTGTCTGTCTGTGTATCTATCCTTCGTTCGTTCATTCTGTCTATCTGTCGTTCAGTAGTTTGTTTGTTCTGTCTATCGCTGTCGCTCTATCTTTCATTGTAGCTTTCTGTCTGTCTGTCTATCTATCTGTCTATTGTTGTTCTGTCTGTTTGTCTATCATTCATTTGTTTGGTCTGTCTGTTGTTAGTTCGTTCTGTCTATCTGTCATTCATTTGTTTGTTCTATCCATCCATCTATCTATCTATTTGTCTGTCTATCTATCTGTCTTGTTCATTCGTTTGGTCTGTCTGTCGTTTGTTCATTCTGTTTATATGTTCTTCATTCGATTGTTCTATCTGTGTATCTTCTATCGTTCTATCTAGTGTTCTGTCTATCGTTCTATCTATCGTTCTGTTATTGTATTGTTCTTTCAGTCTATTGTTCTATCTGTCGATCTATCGTTCTATTGCTCTTTTGTTCTGTCGTTCTGTCATTTGTCCTATCGTTCTTTCTATCTCTGTTGTTCTGCTGTCCGTCTGTCTGTTGTTCGTTCTGTTTGTCTGTCTGTCTGTCTATCTGTCTGTCATTCTATCATCTATCTTATTTTTATTATTATTATTATTATTATTATTATTATTATTATTATTTTTTTTTTATTTGTTTAATAGAAACCTTGTAAAATAAGGCTTACTTTTAAATATGTATTCTTTATTTTATTTTTTTTCTGGGTATTTTTACTACTCTGCTTTGCTTACTTTGTGCAGATTTCTTCAGAGTATTCTATTTCCAGTTTTTCCACAATGGCTTCTTGTTGCGTAGGAGGTAAAGGTCTTGACAGATCTGTTCTTCAATTTATTGCAGATTAAATAGGTCTCTCAAGACAGCAGTCGTCAAGCATGTGGTGAGATTTACTGCTACAATCCACTCTCAAGTATCTCTTATGAGGTGTTGCTCATTTATTATTTTATATTATTTAAATCAGACCTTTCAGCAGATTCAAATAATTAATTTTCATTTATTTCTGTTGGTGTTGGTGGTGCATCCATTGCTTGCTTTCTTGTTCATTTTATTAAAGAAATGTAATGGCTTTAGAAGTATTTTATTAATCTGAGAAGTTAACGTGTTTCGACCAGCCAGTTGAAAATGAAAATGAAAACTGTCTTCCTCTGCTATCCTAATGTCATTGTGTTTTTTTGTGTATGGAAGGAGACAGTTTGTGGATTGTCTAAGCTGCCATTTGAAAATAGCTGATAAGAAAATGATATGCTGTAGGTTTGAAATGGCAGTGGTGAAAAAATGATTTATTTTAGTTTGAACTATCCCTTTCAATACATTTTTCTGTGTGGCATATGGCATCTCTCTGAAGAAGTTCTGTGCCCTGCAACAAATATTACCCCTAATATCTGCCTTTTTGTAAAATCTATTCTAGTTTGTTAAATTATTTCTCAGATTTTCTTTTGTTATGTGTAATGCTCCCTTAGAAATGTACATCATGTAACACATCATTTTATTCTCTTCTGTCATATTTTCTGGCTGGCCGTGTTGTCTCAGCATTTCATGGCAGCTGTGACCCTGGAGGAGCTCCTGCTCAGCGAAGCGTTAGCGTGTTAAATGTACCCCCTTGAACTGCTTTGTATTCAGGTTGGGCCTCTGCCTGCCTCTCTTGCCTGCATGTGAGAAACCAGGCACGTGGTTGGCGCTCTCATATTGCAATTTGCTACAACCTGTGAGGATTCAATGCCCTGCAGAACCATGGTGATTTGAAGGATGAAAAGTGGCTGTCCTGCGAATCAAAGTCTTGAGTATGGAAACAGTGACCACCGGACTTGCTATAGACACTCAGAGATACCAGGCTTGTGCAAAACTTCAAAACATTCAGTGTGAATCGATTCGGCCAGTTGTTAGGAAGTCTATCGTTTGTTCATTCGTTCTGTCGCTCTGTCTATCGTTCTGTTGTTCATACTATCATTTGTTATATCATTCTGTTGTTCTGTTAATCTATTGTTCGTTCTGTCGTTCGTTCTATCATCTATATATATATATATATTGTACTGTTGTCTATCATTCTATCTACCCATCCAACGTTTGTTCGTTTGATTGATCATTCTATATATCAATCTATTGTTCTGTCTGTCATTCTGTCTATCTGTTGTTCATTCTATTATTTGTTCTATCTTCTATCATTCTGTCATTCTATCTATATCTGTCTGTCTTATTTGTCTGTCTATATATCTATCTGTCTGTATCTGTCGTTCTATCATTTTATCGTTCAATCTATCGTTCTTTCTCTCTCTCTCTATCTTTGTATCTCTTTGTGTATCCATCTATCTATCTATCTATCTATCTATTGTTCTATCATTCTATCATTCTATCTACCGTTCTGTCTATTTACTGTTCTATCTATCATCTGTCTCCATTATCTATGGTTCTATCTATATATCTGTCTATCTATTTATCTGTCGTTTTATCATTCTATTGTTTTATCATTCCATCGTTTTATTCTATCGTTCTATCTCTGTCATTAGTTCTATCTTTCTATTATTAGTTCTATTGTTCGTTCTATCATTCTGTATATCGATCTATCGTTCTGTTTGTTCATTCTATCATTCATCTGTCGTTCTCTTGTCTATCGCTGTATCTGTTATTCTATCGCTCTATCATTCTATCTATCGTTCTATCATTGTCTATTTATCGTTCAATCTATCATTCTATCTATTCTGACATTTTATCTATCTTTCGTTCATTCTATCGTTAATTCTGTCGTTCTGTCATTCATTCTATTGTTCATTCTATCATTTTGTTCTAAATATCATTGTTGTTCTAAAGTTCTATCTATCTGTCTGTCTATCTATCTGTCGATTTATTGTTCTATTGTTCTGTCTGTTTATCGGTTTGTCATTCTATCTATCTATTTCTATCTATCTATCTTTTGTTTTATCATTATATCGTTCTAGCGTTTTTCATTTGTTCTATCTATCGTTCTGTTGTTTTATTGTTTGTTCTATCTATCGTTCTATCTGTCATTGTCATTCTATCTATCATCCTGTCATTTTGTTTGTCATTCTATCTTTTGTTCTTTCATTCTATCGTTCTTTCATTCTATTATTCCATCATCCATCATTCTATCTGTCTTCCATTCTATATCTGTTGCTCTGTCTGTTGTTCCATCATTATATCAATCCATTGTTCTGTCAGTTGTTTTGTTGTTCATTCTATCATTCCATCATTTTTCTTTTTTCTTTTTTTCTGTTTTTCTTTTTCTATATTTTTCCACATTTTTTTTTAACTTTCTGCAATATTTTTTTTTTCTTTTTTTCAAAAATTCAAAGATTGCCTTTTGAAAATGTATTTGCTACCACAGTTCAAATTCATGAACTAAATAGGAATTCAAAAGAAATTCTCAGTTCATTTCTAAATGTTACAAAACACATTTTTGTGTGTCACTTTGCATTATACGAAACATTCTGGTGCACAGTTTTTAATGAATGAATCCTGTATGCTGAAGAAAAACTTCCTGAGATTGTGGAAAGCAGGTGCAGGAGCCAGTAGCTGATGGGGAACTAGATGTGCGATTAAACACTTGGCCTATTGAAACCAGGAGACAGTGTGTGAGACCTGCTGATTTGTCCATCACACTCTGAGACTTTCATCATTAGTCCTGAACCTCTCAACGCTGCAAGCATCTCTCTCACACAGCGTGGCAGGGTCCAGAACAACTCCCCGTCAAGATCAGACACCACGCTTTGACCAGGGGCACTGATGAAGAGCTCCAGTCCCCATGGAGCAGCTGCTCTCCACAACCAAAGGCATCATTTGCATCCATTGCAAGTCACACCCGTAACAGGGACAGTGGGGGCTGGGGGAGGATCAGGCATGGAAGTACACCTCATCACCCTTCTGGGACACTTATAATCTCCCTATCACCTCCAGAAGTTAGCGATGCTATTGACAATCTAGGGTGACTTGAGGGCGCTGTATGGCTGGTGTCTTGTGGCTCCTTTAAAGGGCTCATTTACTGCGCTGTGAAGAGGGTTAAGTCACTTAAGGCGACAGTGGTTTGGCCCAGAGAGACAGAGGAGGAGTGTCGATGTGTGAAAGAAAGGAGTGCTTCGCCATACTTGTAGCTGTCTGAACGATGGAAAAAGCAGAGTCATTAGTCTCCTGTCTGGAGAAGAGGTTGTCAGTGAAGACAGAGACACTGCTCATCATGATACGTTTAGGGCCACACTAAAAGCTGAGCTCCATCTTTGCTGAAAAGGCCCTCTTTGCGGTGGCACTTTTTCATGGCAAGGGCACTATGAGTGGACAGGCTTTTCATCAAAATGTGAGAACGTTCACACACAGTTAGCAAAATGACTGCTAAAATAAAATTGAAAAATCACAACCCCATGGCACATTTTGAAGGGAATTTTTTGCTCTAATTTGTTCAGATTGATTAAGGCTAAGTTTTAAGAGGTAACGCTTCAGCACATTCTATTAGAATTTTACAGTTAAGAGTTCATACTAAACATAGCTTTCACACTTTTGCTTAATACGTCTTTCTTGTCTGCTTTCACACTGTGTTGATGTTCAACAGTATGTTTTCGGAACCAAAATGAGTACATCTAAATTGTGTTTTGCTGCAAAAGATAAAAATGTGGAATTCACTTCTGATTTGCATTCACATTAGCCACAAACAGAAGTGGCTCACACTGATTTTCCATACCGCTTCTTTTCAAGAACTACAATGCTGAAAAGATTCTTAAAAGTATTTTGTAATTCCTCCTAGAATTCAGCTTTGTAGTTCTGAAAAGAGGGGCATCTGGAATTCAGTGTGAACCACTTTAGTTTCTGTTTAGTGTGAATGCAGTCAAGAAGGCCACACTGCAAGTTTCAGGAGTGACAACCACATTTAAATCCGAGAGTGAGTTCCGTAAATGATCATTCCATGTGTGTACGGAAACAGCAGTCACTCCCGCATTTCTAACCATAGCAAAATTTTGGCATCTTGCAAGAGTGAATAAGAATTTAGCTGTTTGCTATCTGCTATTTTTTGGCTAAAGACACTTTTTTTTAACAAATAACGTATGTCTGTAAATGCGGTTGTCGCTACCTGTATTTTTCGGGAGTTAATGCGGTAGTCGAATGTGGTTGTCGCTCCCGTATTTTAGTGAATTATGTGTGTACAGAGTGCGATTTAATGAGTAAAAGGTGAACTGACAACCGAATTTATCTGCAATGTGTACATGGCTGAAGTTAATTACTGACTGTTGTTATATAGTGCCGCAATACCCAAGTATATAATAATATATAACTGACCAAATTTTGGTTGATTTAAAGGGATACATTACCAAATAAGGAAATTCATGTCATCATTGGAAATGTTTTTTTTTTAATTACTGTTTTTTCCATGCAATCTTAATTAATAGGGTCCAAACCAACACACACACACACACACAAACAACTAAACTGCTAAGACATTATTTAGAATGTCTTTTTAAATGATCCAGAAGAAAGTGAAACACATTTGGAATGATATGAAGGTAAAAAATATATACTTTTAACATAAAGGTTTTGATTGGGGAATTTGAACTCTATATCTGGCAACTGTAAACATGAATCTTTTGCGTAGTAGAGGCTTGTACAGCAGTATTTATTTCCAACAAAAATAAAAAATATTAGGGCTGTCAAACGATTAATCCCAACTAATCGCATGCGAAATTAAAGTTGGTGTTTACATAAAATATTAGTGTATTGTGTATATTAATTATGTATATATAAATACACACACACATGTATGTAATTAAAAAAAATAAAAATAATAAATACATATATCAAATCGAATAACCAGTCGATTCTGACGATTAATCGAATAATCGGATAATTATAATACATTTTTTGAAATAATAAAAATTTGAGCTAAGCAAACAACAGGGTTTAATTACTTTAAATAATAGCAATGAGGCAGTAATGATTGGTTCAAATAAAGTATCAAAAGCAAGTAATCATATGGTATTATTGAACAAAACTGTGAAAATATGTAATGTTTGAACAATAGAAAAAAATAACGTAAATTTTGCGTTCTATCAGAGGCCTTTAGCCGATATTTAATTCAGTTTTCTACCTAATCTTTGTTATTTGGCCATTTCTTTACAACAGAAATGCTACAGCCATTTTTTTGAATATGTGGACATCAAAATGTGTAAACACAGAGCGAGAGTTTAAGCTTTTATTTTAAAATCAGTTAGCATATTTAGAAAGACAAATATTTTTCATCATATTTTCATCATTATTTTCATTAACAAAATCAAAATTTTTGGGGTGAACTATCCCTTTAAGTAAAACTATCAGGTGATAGTGCTACATGTACTCTGAATGTACGTGGGATATTTAGTGGAGTTCATGTTGTTTTCACTCTTGTAGTTAGCTGTTTATGCCTTGATTTGTGTTATAAAAACCCCACCTCGGAGTGGCTGAAAATCCAGACTCTCTAACTGAGCTTTATGGTCAGTTAAGGTCGGTTCCACACCAAACCTCTTGTATATATGTGATGTCAGTTGGAAAAATGGTCTAGATTAGCTTCATCACCTGCTTGCGTTCTTTAACTTGCTTGTGGTCTCCTCTGACCTCTGAGAAATCAGCGTAAAATCAAAGCAGAGACGAATGGCTTGCCCTCACTCTTTTTCTTGAAGTGGAAAAGAATTTATCAGTGCCATGCTAGCTTTAGACAATGTCTCTGAACACTGATTGAAAGCCATGCTTGTGAGAGTGTGTGTGAGAGGGAATAGGATGCGTACTCCAGAGTGTGAGATTTGCCACGGTCCGGGTTTAAAAATGATGGAGCTCTCTGAAGTGCAGGACGTTATTAACACAGCACACTGGAGCACATTATCAAGATGCCTTCTACAGGGGCTCAGGGAAAAACAATCACTTACCGTACGCCTACCGCAGATCCCATCAATCATGTCACAGTTGTTCTATGGTGAACAATTGACTTTTTCATTTTCTTTCCACGTTTTTACTCTTTCCCGCTGCTGCTTTTTTCTCAGATTAGTTTTGAGCTGGGCTCCGTTGTATGTTAAATATACACTGTAGTCTGTTACGCCTAACCCGTCTGAACTTTTTACCATGACACTAAACTTGTGCAGTAAGCTTGTTTCTTTCCTTAGTCGTGCAGTTGTTATTTTGTATTTATCTGATCTTCCTACCTCAAGTTACCCATAAAATTCCACTCCATTTTCTTTTAGAGAAATTGTTAACTGGCATTAAATGAATAGTTCACATAAAAATGCAAACTTTCATTATATACTCACCCTCAGGAAAAATATCTCTATTATTTTCTTTTAATTGAAAATCAGTGAAGCCCAGTGTTATGTTGGATAACACTGACTTTGTGCATTATGGTAGCCGGTTTTATTTTATCTCACAATTCTGACATTTTTTTTCTTGCAATTTTGAGTTTACGTCTGGCAGTTTTGACTTTTTTTTTTCCCCAGAATTGCATAGTACAAACTTGTAATGCTGAGTTTTTTTCTCTGAGTTTATATCTCGCAGTTCTGACTTTTTTTCTCGCTGTTCTGACTTTTTTCTCAGAATTGTAAGATATGAACTTGCAGTTCTTAGAAATTAAGTCAGAATTGATAAAAACTTGCAAGTTTGTATCTCGCAATTCTGACTTTTTTTCATGCAATTCTGACTTTTTATGACTTTTTTGTGAGCTTGTGAGATTTTATTTTTATTTTTTTGTGAGATTGACTTTCTTTGTGAGCGGGGAAAAAGTCACAATTGCGAGATAAACTCCCAATTCTGAGAAAAGTCGGAATTGTGAGTATATCTCAAAATTCTGACTTTTTTTTCCTCAGAATTGCACAACTTAAACTCAGAATTCTAATAAATGAAGTCAGAATTAATAAAAACTCATAATTGTGACTTTTTTCTCAGAACTGTGAGATACAAACTCGCAATTGCGGGTTATAAAGTAAGAATTATGGGATATAAACTTGCAATTCTAAGAAATTAAGACAGAATTGATAACTTGCAATTCTGACTTTTTTTCTCACAAATGTGAGTTTGTGTCCCGCAATTCTTTTTTCTTGCAATTCTGACTTTTTTCTCAAAATTGCAACAAACTCGCGATTCTAAGAAATGAATTGATTAAAAACTCGCAATTCTGACTTTTTTCTCACAAATGCAAATTTGTATCTCGAAATTCTGACTTGCAATTCTGGCTTTTTTCTCAAAATTGTGAGATGAACTCACAATTGCGAGTTATGAAGTCAAAATTATGAGATATAAACTTGCAATTCTAAGAAATGAAGTCAGTTGATAAAAACTCGCAATTCTGACTTTTTTTCTCACAAATGTGAGTTTGTATCTAGCACTTTTTTCTCAGAATTACAAGTCATGAACTTGCAATTCTGAGAAATTGTCAAAATTGATTAAAAAAAAAAAAATTCTCACAAATGTTAATTTGAATCTCGCAATTCTGATTTTTTTTCTCAGAATTGTAAGATATAAACTTGCAGTTCTAAGAAATTAGTCAGAATTTGTAAAAACTCACAATTCTGACTTTTTTTTTCAGAATTGTAAGATATAAACTCGAAATTGTGAGTTATAAAGTCAGAATTGCAAGACATAAACTGGCAATTCTAAGAAATGAAGTCAGAACTGATAAAAACAAAAAAATCGCAATTCTGACTTTTTTCTTTCAATTCAGACTGTATTTCCCTCAGAACTCTGAAATTTAAATAGTAAAGTCCAGTTGTGAGGGGGAAAAAAAGACTAATACATTCTCAGAATTGTGAATTTATATTGCACAATTCTGACCTAACTCGCAATTGTGTATTATAAAGTCAGATAGGAACTTCTGAGAAAAGTCAGAGTTGTGAGTTTTATATCTAGCAATTCAGTTTTGTTTTTTTTGTTTTTTTTTTTTTTCCCCGCAGTTGTGAGTTTATCAACTCTGACTCTGTAATTCGCAATTGTGGGTTTAAAGCACAATTCTGAGGACAAAAAGTCAGAATTCTGAGCTATTTTTATTTTATTTTTTTATTGAGTGGCAGAAATGGGCCTGCATAGTGTATGGCTGAAAAATACTTAAAATATTTTATGTCCCACAGAAGAAAGATTGTATTTTAAAACATAATTTATTCCTGTGAAGGCAAAGCTGAATTTTCAATAGCCATTACTTATTGCATGGTCTTTTAGAAATCATTTTAACATGCTGATTTGATGCTTAAGAAATAATTTGATTAATAAAAAAGTTCAAAGGGACAGTATTTATTCAAAATATTAGTCTTTTGTAACATCATTAATCTCTTTTGTCAGTTTTGATCATTTTAGTGTGCGCTTCCTGCAAAAATGAATGATTAAAAAAAGCCTAGAAATGATTCTTAAACTATGATGTAGTGTACGCACAGATGTCTCAATAGTGTTGTCTTCATTTTTCTTTTACTTCAGGTGAAGCTTGCTGTCACCTGAATTGCTGTTTTGTTTTTTTCCCCCCTTTAGACTGTAAAACGAACAAGGCAGAATATGCCTTGCCATCTTTGATAAGGTATCAAGTTGAGGCAGCCTCACTGCGCAGGCTGAGATAAAACAAGCGACGTGCAATCTGTGCAGTGGTTGCCGTTGCGAATATGCTAATTCAGCCACAACTTTTTTTGTTTCATTTCCATGTTTCTGAAGATTAACAAATATTTTGTCTATCCAAGCGTCTGTTCCTGGCCCTCATTGCACACTGATGCGCCCCCGTAGAAACGTAGGTGGATGTAAGAAACAGAGCAGCTGCTTATGTGGAGCGCTTGTAGTGTTTCCCGTCTGCCTTTATCTCTTTTCCCTCTCTCTCGTTCTCTCATAACACACAGACTTTACTGCAGTTAATTATCGCACATGACTATTTGTCTCTGCTTTCCAGCAATAGACTCCTGGGAAAACTTGAGCCCTTGACGGCACATGATTCGAAATAGCATCCCGTCGGACGCGCTGGTCGTTAACGCCTTCAGCGTTCTGCTGGGAACGTCTTTAATGGTGGGGTGAGTGTTGTGATTAGGACGGAGGAGCCAGGCGTAGTCCCCTTTGGGATTTGAGCTCCTTTATTAAAGAGCCCAGTATGCAATAAGAAGCTCCTATAGGAGTCTGCGAGCTGTATTTTTCCCGTTTTGCGGGCATGGTAGAGGGGGTAATGTCTTATTGATCCTCTCAGCGTGTAACTGGCATTAGTGTGCTCGGTAGCCCCTTCCTGCTGTTTGCTTGCAGCTAGTATGACGCCTCTCTCTGGACCTGGTGTTTACTTTAGTGGTGCACAGGGACAAGAAAGACCCTCTTCTGTACACTCTCATGTGTAAATCTCTACTAACGGAGGTGCACTAAAGGGTTACTTAGCCAAGCAACGCATTGTTTTTTTTAAAGGCTCCATCCGTGTGGATTTCACGCTGGTTATAGCATGTACCGCAGTCATGGCAACAGCTGTGGAGAAGCACTCACCGTTGGCATGGTTACAGGTCACCATTCCTCCATGGCAAGACAAGGGAAAGACGTGGACAATGGGATATTTCTACTCTGAGGGAAACAAGGAGTGTTTGTTGTTGTCTAGGCACTAAAATTAAGTGAAATTAATACTTCTGAATTATTATTCAGGATGTGTGGTGTTGGCTAAGATGGAAAAAGTCTCTTACACTTACTTGGACTAGATTTATTTGGTTTGTATCTTGCAATTCTGACCTTTTTTCTTTGAAAATTGAGACTTTTTTTTCTCAGAATTGAGAGATATACTTACAATTGCAAGTTTAGTATTATAAATTCAGAATTGCAAGATATAAACTCACAATTTTAAGAAATGAAGTCAGGATTGATGATAACTTGCAATTCTGACTTTTTTCTCACAAATGCGAGTTTATATCTCGCAATTCAGATTTTTTTTCTTTCAATTCTGACTTTATTTTTAGAATTGCGAGATATAAACTTGAAATTCTAAGAAATTAAGTCAGAATTGATAACTCACAATTCAGACTTTTTTCTTGCAATTCTGACTCTTTTTTTCTCAGAATTGTGAGATACAAACTCACAATTTTAAGAAATGAAGTCAGAATTGATAAAAACTTGCAGTTCTGACTTTTTTCTTTCAATTCTGACTTTTTTCTTAGAATTGCAAGATATAAACTCGTAATTCTAAGAAATGAATTCAGAATTGATAAAAAGTTGCAGTTCTGACTTTTTTTCTCACATTCAAGTTTGTATCTCGCAATTCTGACTTTTTTCCTCTGAATTGTGAGATATAAACTCGCAATTTTAATAAAGTCAGAATTAATTAAAAACTTGCGATTCTGACTTTTCCTCACAAAATTTGAGTTTGTATCAGATTTTTTTTTTTTTAACGATTTAGACTGTTTTTCTTAGAATTGTGTGATATAGACTCTCAATTCTAAGAGATGAATTTAGAATTGATAAACTCGTAATTCTGACTTTTTGTCTGAATTTTTGTCTGAACATGTGATTTTGTATCTCGCATTGCTTTTGCAAGGTATTTTGCATTGCTGTCTATGCAGGGTGAGAAAGCTCTTTTATCAAAAAAAAAAAGATTTTATCAAAAATATCTTAATTTGTGTTCTGAACACAAGGAACGACAAGGGTGAAATCTGCACAAAAGAACAAAAAAAAATTGAGTCTCTCAATGTTGTCGCAGACTATGCCAGTTTCAGTGTGCAGTGATTTGTCTTATTGCCAGCCAATGTTTGAATGGGCAGAGTAACCTAAACACTTTCTCATTTGAATGACCTCTCTCTCACACTTCAGGGTCTGCTGGCAAAAGGTCAACCCTGCCACATAGCCTTACGGTCGCTTTCTGTTTGAAGCCAGCTGAATCGACACAGATCTTCGCTCTAGTTCACCTGTCTACTGTTTCTGCCAGCACCAGAAAGACATAATGTGACGGAGCCAAATGCACTGAGGGTACTCCGAATTTCATTATTTGCAAATTCCATCCCCTTAAACCAAAGCAAAAGCTCGTTTTAGCATTCCACCCATTTTAAACAGTCTCAGGGTGTTGCGATCTGAAGTATGTAGGGGGTAATATTTCCAGCTGTACGTCTTTCGGCAACACATCCATCTTAAATGATTCAATAGGAACAGCTCTCAAGTGAGACGGCAATTCTGCTGGTGTGTCGGGCCCTTAAAGAAATTGATTGAAGATCTCAGATTTAATAGCCTACGGTTAAGCTGGCATTATATTTTTGTCTTTTCGTTTTGCAGAGAGCACAAGAGAACTTGTGTGCTTTCTGAAAGATGCGTCTTTCCTGTTAGTCCTGTTTGCTCAGGGTAGGGCGGACAGATTGGCAGGAGGGGCCAAAGTGATTGAGTGTAGCCATGGCTACTGTATGACTGTGTCGCCATGGTGATCCAGCCTCCTGACTCGTTTCATATGCAAGATTGCAGGTTGCTCGAAAATCCTCAGATGAATATTTCCCACAAGGTAAAATAACTAGGTGTTCCCCAGGGGTCGGTCTTGGGGCATCTTATGTTTACTGCTACTGTTAAACATAACGCTCTTTAGGAAGTAGTTCAAGTGCTGATGTGATGTCAGATTAATTTATATCAGTCTGAGAATGACGTTGATACTTCAATATCTGTGGTACCAAATGAGATTGAGAATATGATCTTTCATAGTGTGCAAACTGGGTTTTGTTTAGATCGATTCAACAAGTAATCCCTATTTAAAGCAGACTTTATGGTACAGAAAAAAAATCGGTGGGTGTTTGTGTGTATTATTATTTAGAATGGGTCAAATTTACATTTGTGACACTGGACCACAAAACCAGTCGTAAGTATCATGAGTATATTTGTAGCAGCTGCCAACAATACATTGTATGGGTCAAAATGAATAATTTTTGTTTTATGCTGAAAATCATTAGGATATTAAGTAAAGATATGTTCCATGAAGATATTTTGTACATTTTCTACTGTAAATATATCAAAACTTAATTTTTTATTAATAATATGCATTGCTAAGAATTTCATTTGGACAACTTTAAAGGCGATTTTCTCAACATTTTTATTTTTTATTTATTTATTTATTTTTTTGCACCCTCAGAGTCCAGATTTTCAAATAGCTGTATCTCAGCCAAATATTGTCCTATCCTAACAAACCATACATCAATGGAAAGCTTATTTATTATATAAATTTTAAATTCCAAAATTGACCCTTAGCTCTGGTTTTGTTGTCCAGGGTCCCATTTATGGTATTAGGGAAATACTCTTATTCCTTGCAGCCTAAAATGGTTTAGTGTTAGGCCTGTTGCTTTGGTTAATAGATGGTAAGCATGCAATTTTTAATAGAAGCACCAGCTTGCATGTACTTTACGCATTAATATTAATGAAGTTTTAGACAAAAGGTTTTATTTTTTGATAACAACAATTTGGCTTTTTTGCCTCCTGGTTTGTTCCAGTGAACAAAGCCTGTGAAAAAAGGTGTTTTTTTGCAGCTGATAATACAAATTCAGTGGATGATCTAAACACGTCAGCAGACCACAGTGTTCTGCCACAGCATGAATCACGAAAACCAGCAGCACATGTGCGATATCTCAGTCACAGCTGCCTGAAATGAGTTTTGGTTGAGTGCCACTGAATCAGTACCAACTCTTCTGTCAAGTCAGCCTGAGCTCTCTGGATAGTAAAACGAATGATGGACTGCTTGGTCTGTTTGCATATCCTCTGTGTTGAAATCATGTCATTTCAGTCTCAGTCACAATATGGTGATGCCAGTGTGGTATGTGTGGCTTGTCCCAAGTAAAGTTAGAGGACAAAAGACAAGGAATTGTTACAGGGTGTGCCAGAATTACATAATGCTGTCATTATATCATTGTTTGTTTTTGTTTGTTTTTGTTTTTGTTCTCTTTTGTTTTATTCGTCATTCTGACGACATTGTCTATCAGTCGACATCTCAAAAAATGCTGGTAAGTTTAATTTTTTGTTTTCTGAGCTTGCACTCATTTTAATCTTTGTTGAATTTTTTTTTATTTTTACTTTTTTTATTTTTTCATTGTCACATTTGGCCATTTTGCTTCTTTTTTTCACACACTGCAGCTTTATGAATGCAGTGGATTGGGGTGAAGGTGTTAGAGGGTAAAACCTTGTGTGAAAACTCTGTCTTAAAGAGGAGTTGTATTGTACCACCTGCTTGATAAGTGAGCTTAAATATATCTCCACTACCGCTATAGCTTTCCACCCCACCACTCACACTTTCGCTCAGTTTGTTTCTCATCTTTTACAACCTCCAGCAACCTGGTGTGCATGCCGACGAAAGCTCGTCACTGCATATTGTTATTGTTATTTTGCAATTGAAGGGCACAATGCAATTTTCCAATTCCGTCTAGATCGATCTCTCATTGTTTTGTGCATTTTCAGCGGTATGGTGAATGATCCGTGCTTACCGCAGGAGGCCGTGCGGGAACACGTGGAGTTTGCGTCTTGTGCTTTGCTCGCATCAGTATGTGGCTGTGATGGTTTACAACCGTGTGGCTTGTTGCATTTCATTGGAGACCTTTACGGGGATTTGATTTTGTTTGTGCCACCTGGTCCTCATTTTGTTTGATTGTTTTCGATTGGCTTGTCGATTTTCTTTTTGTTTGTTTTGTTTTTGAATGCATGAATGGCTTGACGCCTAAAAGTTTAGTTTTTCATTTGAACTGTTTAAAGAGAAAGATTAATTCAATGAAAATTACTGCTAAATTAGCCCATTATTTACTCACCCTCCAGGCATCCTAGGTGTATATGACTTACTTCTTTCAGACAAATGCAGCTGGTGTTATATAAAGAATTATCCTCCCATTTTCAAGCTTTAGTTTGGCATAGGCGGGTGTTTCTCTTCATCAGTCCAAAATAAGTTCAAAAAAGCGCAACCATCCATAATAAAAAGTGCCTCACACAGTTACAGAGGGTGAATAAAGGTCTCCTGTAGTGAATCGATGCGTTTTTGTAAGAAAAATATCCATATTCAAAACTTAATAATCACTTCAATCGAGCTTAGTGTTAGAGTTAGCTTAGTGAAAACCAACGTTTGTTTACTGGAGCAAAGGAAGTGAGGTTTCCTTACTTTAGCAAGGAGGCTTATATCGAAATCCTCCAACATTTTTCTTTAGAAATCCTCTTTTGTACTTCTAATTCACGACCGTTGTTTTGTTTTTGTTTCTCCGTAGTGCGTCCACGTTCGTCACTTCTGAGCTGCTTCCATGTACAACCAGTCAGCACAAGCTAGATTAAAGTGATTCTTACGTTTAAATATGGATATTTTTCTTACAAAAATGCATTGACTTACTACAGGAGGCCTTTATTCACGCCCCCGGACCCGTTAGAGACTCTTTTTATTATGAATGGTTGCACTTTATTGGACTTGTTTTGGCCTGATGAAAAAAAACACTCACCTATGCCATTATAAAGCTTGAAAATGCCAGGATTTTTACACCTAGGATGCCTGGAGGTTGAGTAAATAATGGGCTAATTTTTATTTTTGGGTGAACTATCCCTTTAAAATGTGTACCATCAGACCTCTGTTTAATTTGACTTATTTTTAAATTCTTGTTTCAAATATCAGTCGCTGTCTTTAATTAGCTCTCATAACAAATGCCATTAGCAGAATATGAGCGATGTGAGTTTTTGCAGCGATCACGCTGTGATGAGGGAACTGTTGTTATACCCCGCTGTGTGCGTCAGTACATAGATAGATACATGGTGTTGAATACGTTATCCTATGTTTCAATACTTAAACTCTACATCAGTCTCAGAAAGACGGGAAGACTTGCACAGGGTTGGATTGTCAGGCAGGCTTACAAGCCACAGAGCTGCAATGAAGTGTGACTTCCTTACAGCAAAATTCAGTCATGAGCCTAGCTCTTTCTAGAGGAGAACCAGAGTATGAGTTCTTCCCTCACATGTTTGACAAACCAAGACCTCCCTTGGTCCCTAGGCGGCCTGATTTTAGAAAAAGACTTTGGTAATACTTTTTAAAGAGATATAAAGTAGTAAAAGCTGGCTATTGGCACTGTTTTACATTGGGTGTTTTACATTGTCAAGGCTTCAAAAGTTTGAGGTCAGTAAGATTTTTTTTAAATGTTCTTAGTAGAATAACATTTGTTTATGATCATCAAGACTGCCTTTATTTGATCATATTTGTACCATATTTATGATCATATTTAATATTGTAAAATATAATTACAATATAAAACAACTGCTTTCTGTTTAAATGTTTAAAATGTAAATCATTATATAAATAAAAGTCTTACTAACCCAAACTTTTGAACAGTTGTCTGTATATTTTATATATAGTCCTTTATTTTGAGAGAGGAAGCAAAGTGGGGGAGAGGGGGTGGGATCGGGAAAGGTCCACGAGCTGGGATTCGAACTCGGGACGCCTTTAGCGCAACGCCGCTGTATGCCGGCACACTATATGAACAAAAGTGTACATCTTATTAGGGGTCGACTAGTATGTGTTTTTTAGGGCTGATACTGATTATTACATATCAAGTAGACAAATAACTGATATATATCTGGTGTAAAAATAAAAATGAATGTCAAAATTAAGAATAACAAGGCCAAGCTTTCTATAGATGCTTTTGAATTATTTTATCGGTGAATTGGTTTTGAAAATGACAGATACAGATAGCCCTAAAATAAATGCTTAATATTGGCGCCGATAATCGGGCAGTTTTGTCACAACTCTTTTTGTCTTCCTCTTTTCTTTCTTGTAGTCTACTCCATTGCACCTGGCAGCCGGATACAACCGAGTCCGAATAGTTCAGCTTCTTCTGCAACATGGTGCTGATGTTCACGCTAAAGATAAAGGGTATGTCTGCTTATGTCTCCTTTTCTCCTTACTTTTTTTTTGGAATAAAGGTGGTTTTTATGAGCTGTTTTACATTTTTCCACTCTGGTAAAAGCTTTGGTTCATTAGCCTTCCTTTGTCCATATATTACTTAAAGGAAAAGCACATTTGGGGCGTGAATGATTTTGTGTGTGTGTTTTCTGTTCTTGCAATCCCTAGTGGTCTTGTTCCTCTACACAACGCCTGCTCATACGGACACTACGAGGTCACAGAGCTACTGCTAAAGGTAAGCACGAAAACCTGAATGGGTGTGCATGTGTATTTTAGTGTGATCAGTGTGGAAAACAAACAGAATTGTTTCCAGTTAAGCAACTTGTCCTAATCAGGAACAATGCAGTGATGCAACCTTTTAATTGTCCTAACCAGTTGCAAGTCATTTTGTCATAGACTTGGTTTTTGTCCACAGTTATATTGTCTTTGATTCAAAATCCTGTTTCCCATGCTATGCAGTGTTTTCACCATCATTGTGGACAGAGCAATTACTCCAGTTTCCTAATTTTGTCCTGTACTGTCTGAGTTCACTCTGTTTCAGAGTAAACAAACTCTCTCGAGCTTGAAGTTCCACAGAGTATGGCCTTTAAGCTCAGCTTCCTTTATTTACAAAGCTGATATACGGAACACTGTGCTCCCGGTGTGTTCTCCCATGCTCAGTGTGTCAACAGAGCCCTGCGGAGTGGCCAATCTGTCTCTACAACCATGTTTGGAGCCTGATACAGAGCAGAACAGAGTATTCTCAGCCTCAGGAGAGCTTATCACAAAATCAGAAGCTCCCCAGATCTCCTTAAGCCCCCTCAATCATTATATTCAATTAAATGTGCTGCGCAGTGATCAGAAAGACAATTAAGTATCGTCTTATCGGACACAGATGCATTGTGAGCACCTGACACTATCTTGATGTTCCTGAGTTCCTCGGGAGCTTTTGTTTCACTCCTTTTACTTGCAGCTCAAAAAGCTTTAAAAGGAAATTCACCCAAAAGTGATTTTCTCATTCACCCCATGTCATGAAACACAAAAAGAAAAACTTTTGTTAAGTCGGTCAAGCTCCAAAAAGCACCATCAAAGTGGTCCATACTACTTGGGTGTTATATTCCAAGTCTTTTGAAGATGTCCATTAGATCTTTGTGAGGAAAAGACTGAAATTTCACTGATAATCCTCTCCGCTGAACTCAAATCTTATTCATAATTACCTCTATTGAAATATGGCCATATTTACTCACTTCCATGTCATCCAAGATGTTAATGTTAACCAAAGTGTTAAAGGTCCAAAGTGCAGTTTCAGTGCATCTTCAAAGGGCTCTACATGATCCCAGCCAAAGAACAGGTGTCTTATCTAGTGAAACGTCTAGCATTAAATGTATGTACTTTTTAACCACAAATGCTTGTCTTGCACTAGCTCAACTTCTACCTAGTGACATTGGAAATGTTACGCGTCACGTAGGTGGAAGTACCAACCCAGTGTTTACAAAGCAAACGTGCAAAGCAAGTCAGAAGCCCATGACAAAAATCAGGGCTCTACAGTGCGACCATTTCAGTTGCATTTGTGACTGAAAACTATGAAAAATATTTAGGAGCACCATGTGCGACTGACCCTATCAGCGTATTTGTGTTTGCGCGGAGGGGAGCTTCGAAGGTTTCTACATGTTTTTGCAACGTTGAGTAATGTATCACAGACATATCGCGCGAATCCTTTCATAAACAAAGCGTAGAGAGAGTGTAAATAAGAGATTCATTGTGCAGTGTAGAGAGCTTCATTGATTATAATGGAACTTTGTAAGATCGTTATGAACTAAGATGAGTAACAGCTTTTAATTATTTTTAAGGGAGTTTGTAAATGAGATATTGATTTAATACAACAGTTAAATAAACAAGAAGTTAATATTAAGTGACATTGTCTGACTATAACACTATTGCCTGATTTTGCTCTATTTCGTCATCAAAAATAGTCTGAAACAAGTCACAACTGAGCCGCCATCTCCATTCAAACACTGTGGCATTTTTTATGAATGAACGTGTTTTTAACAAATCTAGTGAGTCAGTGATTCAATTTGCTATTCATAAAGACAACTGCTTTATTCCTGAATGAATCAGCCGTTCAAATAAATCAAATGCATGATATGATTCAGTAATTAAATCAGTGACTTGCCGCCACCTACTGGCAGATTTAGTTTAATTTTTAAAGTATCTTTTCAGTTATTTAAATCATTTAATATTTCTGTATTCAAAATTTAATATTTAAAACATTGATCTCAACATGGATTTATGAATTTAAACCTTATTAAACATGAAAATACACCTACCAGCCACTTTTGTGTTTTTCTGTGCCACTTCTGTAGCACAAATTAATTGTATTAATACTGATTTCATTTGATTGGTAGCTTATTCTTATTCTACTTGTTCTTATTCTGTTGTTTTAGAAATTTTACAAAGCTTAAAAGTATAATTTCTTTTAAAATTGACAGAAAAGATGACACACTTTTAATAAAGTTTAAAAAATGCCATTACAAAGGTAAAAACAAAATTCCCCTGTAAACCACTTTGAGTCAGATATCACCTCGTAATGGAAATGCAAATTTTTTGATTATTGATTAGAAGGTGCTCCTTAAATTTTGACTGTGCTCCTAAATTTTTCAAGTAATTTTAAAAGAAACGTAAATGTAGAGCCCTGAAAAAAGGTAAAACAACAATGCCGAACAATGTTGAAGTTGGAGGAGAAAATGAGATGGCGTTTTTTGCCCTACTCTACCTTTTTGTACCGGAGTACACAGATGAAAAACTAACTGTGGTGACCTTTCCAACATGATTACGTAATGCGTGAAGTTGTAGACGCGCATCACAGAGCTAGTGCAAGATGAGCATTTGTGGTTAAAAAGTCTATTTTTTAGAAAATGACTGATCGTTTTGCTAGACAAGAGCCTTATTCCACGTCTGGGATTATGTAGAGCCCTTTAAAGCTGCTTGAAACTGCAATTTGGACCTTCTGCCCATTGGCTCCCATTGAAGTCCACTATACGGAAAAAAAAAACATGGATTGCTTTCCTCGAAAACCTTATTTCTTTTCAGCTGAAGAAAGAAAGACATGAACATCTTGGATGACATGGGGGTGAGTAAAAAGATAATTGGGCCCTGGTAACCATTGTGCTGCAAAGAGCAGAGTGAACTTCTTGTCTGATATTTTATTTAGCATTTGATGGTAGATTGGAAATTGGAAAAGTAAAGAAAAAGCATTTTTAGCAGATTTATCCTTTTAATCGTTTTGTACTGTTTACCCCCTGCCTCTGAGTGCAAGTTGATGTCTCCGTTTTGGAAAACTGCCATTTTCTAAAAATGTGTTCGATATTCTTCTCCCTCAGTGCTATTAACTCGGCTTCTGGGGCATAGCGGACTCTCTAATAGATAGAAATACATAATCTATGCTAAAACTGCTGTAACTGCTCAAGTGGAACCGCATAATGTTCTCAGTGTATTTGGAAATGAATCTGGGCCGTCAGAGTTGGCGCCATCGTTTCCGTGTGATCTCACCCTGAATGTTTTTCTGTAGCATGGGGCGTGCGTTAATGCCATGGACCTCTGGCAGTTCACTCCTTTGCACGAGGCTGCCTCCAAGAATCGTGTGGAGGTCTGTTCCCTGCTGCTGAGTCACGGAGCCGATCCCACGCTGGTCAACTGCCACGGGAAGAGCGCGGTGGACATGGCCCCAACACCTGAACTCAAAGAGAGGCTCACATGTGAGTTCATATAGCCTTCTAGCTTTTATAAAACAGCCTTGTTATTGCTTAAGACTGAATTTAAGACAACATACTGGGATTTATCACCATTCCTTAGCATAAGTGGCATCAAAGCCTACAAAACTCATCCTGCTCGTTCACCTTGCAGGTGTAAGTGAGCTAGACGCAACTTGGCTCTGATTGTTCTTGCCACATTCTAACTGTTACAGAGACAGGCGCATCACGGTTTAGAGATAGACTCCTTTAAACAATCTTCTCGTTCTGCATTATTCAAGCACAGTGGAGGCTGAGCTTCAGTCTGCTGATGAGGTTGGCAGGCGACGTCGTTATATATTTTGCCTGTGAATTCTCCATCTGGCTTCTCCCAGTGAGGGGTGGAGAGATGCAGAAACTTTACACAATTTGCTGTGTAAAGATTTTCCTTTATGTGGAATTTGTGTTTGAGTTTGAGCTGCGGGGATTTTAGGATGCAAACTTTTGTTGTAACATTCCCTCTTTGAAAGTCACTTTTGATAGTGGCTTATAAATTAAAATATTATGTAAATTAATAAAAATACAATATTTAATACATTTACTAATATGTATTTAACATTTATTCTAATTACATGATAGGTTACAGTTGAGGTCAAAGGTTTGCATCCTCCTTTCAGAATCATTAAAAATGTTATTTTACCAAAATAAAAGGGATCACACAAAATGCATGTTGTTGTTTATTTAGTACTGACCCAAATAAAATAAGTCACATTTGTTTTTGGTTTTTGATTTTTTTTTGTTTAGTGATAGTTGTTCATGAGTCCCTGTTTGTTTAGTGATAGTTGTCCATTTGTCCTGAACAGTTAAACTGCCTGCCGTTCTTCAGAAAAACCTTTCAGGTCCCACAAATTCTTTGGTTTTCCAGCAATTTTGTGTATTTGAACCTTTTCCAACAATGACAGTGTGATTTTGAGATCCATCTTTTCACACTGAGGACAACTGAGGTGCTCATATGCAACTATTACAGAAGATTCAAACACTCACTGATGCTTCAGAGGAAAACACAATGCATTAAGAGCAATATCATATTTTTTTTCATTTAGTACTGCCCTTCAGACGCTACAGAAGATAGTTACATGTTTCCCAGAAGACAAAATAAGTTAAATTTACCCTGATCAAATTAAAAAAATCCCAATTCTTAATGCATCATGTTTCCTTCTAGAGCATCAGTGAGCATTTCAACCTTCTGTAATATTTGCATGTGAGTCCCTCAGTTGTCCTCAGTGTGAAAAGATGAATCTTATAATCATACTGTCATTGTTGGAAATGGTTCAAATACACAAAAATGCTGGAAAACCAAAGAATTGTGGGACTTTTTCTCAAGAACCGCAGGCAGTTTAACTATTCAGGACAAACAAGGGACTCATGAACAACTATCACTAAACAACAAAAAACACAGCTGTGGATCATTCAGGTAACAACATAGTATTAAGAATCAAGGGGATGTAAACTTTTGCAACGGATCATTTTTATAAATTCAACTATTATTTTCTCTTGTGGACTGTAAGCAAGCATCTTTTATGTGAAACATTATTCAGGACAGTGCTAAATAAAAAAAAAAACATGCATTTTGCATGATCCCTCTAAAATAATTAACATTTTTAATGATTGTGAAAGGAGGATGCACTTTTGACATGAACTGTATATATTATATAAAATAAGAAAATACAATATTTAGTTCTCAGTTCTTTGTCCTTATTATTGATTGGCCAAGCTGTGACTGCTATTAATTAAAATACCACCTGAAATTGATTATGCTGATTTGTTTAAAAAAATTACAAAATAAATGCTAACACTATGATAAGGTTCATTAGCTAACTACATTAATTATACCTCTACAGTATTTAATAATCTTAATGTCAGCATTTGCTAATGCATTATTAAAATCACAGTTTGCATTAATGCAGTTAGCTAACATTAACTAACAATGAGTGACTATTTTTATTAACTAACATTAACAAAGATTATTAAATAGTTTAATTAATCTATTGTTAATTTTCCGTTCATGTTAGCTAATACATTAACTAATTTGAACAAATGACGCCTTATTGTAAAACGTAACCAAATTAAATAGTTTTAACAGTTTTAAATAAGTAGGTGTTTTAACATAATAATGTACAGTATGTACTGTATAAAGTCAAATCTCAAAAATCATTTTGAGATTTGTTAAAGATTGCATTTAACAGTGTTGAAAGCAAAGATCATGAGCACCTTTGGCCGAATCCCAGCCATGCTCATTCAGTAAAACTGCTCTCATGTAGATGGAATAATGTTCGCTCTTTGCTGTTCTTATGAGCAGGAGCATAACAAATTGAATGCACAAAATTCATTCGATCAGGTCAGATGGTTCAGTCATACATTTTAGATATCCTAACTCAAATTTTTGCTGCCATGAAGCCAGATTGCATTGTAGCTGTGAAGCTTCAATTACTTCTTTCATGCTTTGTCTTGATGAATTATGTCTACCAACGGCTTCTGTCAGAGCGTCTTGCATCACCTCTCTAAATATTCTCTTTTTCCTCCGGCGCAGACGAGTTTAAGGGCCACTCTCTCCTTCAGGCGGCACGGGAAGCAGACATGACCAAGGTGAAGAAGACCCTGGCTTTGGAGATCATCAACTTCAAGCACCCACAGACGCACGAGACGGCACTGGTGAGCCCCTGCTGATTCACTTCAAAGCACCGCCAGCTGAGACATCAGGTTGAAAGCAGATGTTAAAGGGAAAGGCCAAAAATGAAACTCCTGTCATCATTTACTCACCTTCATGTCATTCCAAACTTGTACCTTAACAGAAGATGTTTACGCTGGATGTCTACACTGCTCTGTTGCTTGCAATGAAAGTGCCAAAAGTTTCCACAAAGGCAAAATTTGAGGTGAATTGTGACAAGGCCTCTATTCTGTGTTTTAGCACTGTGCTGTCACCTCACCTCACCCAAAACGAAAACAGGTCACTGAACTGCTGCTACGGAAAGGAGCCAATGTCAATGAGAAGAACAAGGAGTGAGTGAATGTGCCGAATGTTTATCCGATGTCAAATGTTTACTGATGCTAAGGTCTGTCTGTTTTTTCATTATCTTCCCTGTGCAGCTTCATGACGCCTCTCCATGTGGCGGCAGAACGGGCGCACAACGACATCATGGAGGTTCTGCAGAAACACGGGGCGAAGGTACACAGCTGCTCCTGCGTCAGCAGGCGCCACATACCTACGTGTGCTCTCAAGTGCCTACAGAGCTGCGATAAACACATATACACACACCTGACACCTCACTTTACCATCTAGCTCTCACAGTATAGTCTGCCTTAAAGTGATAGATTACTGAAAAATTATCAACATTTATTCACCTTCATGTCGTTCCAAACCTGCATGCTGTTTTTTTTGTGGAAAGAATACAGAAAACAGAAAACAGCTCGGGTCAAAGAGACAAAATTGGTGATTTAAAAATAGATTATGGTTGGATTTGGTGCAAGAACCACTGACTGACATTTTAAGTAGTCTCTGGAGGAAAAATACAGGTCCCCTGTACAGATCCACAGCATCTTTTTTTTGTCTGTTCTCACCTGAGCTGAGAAAAATCAGTTCAGTGGAGCAGCATTTCTGTCACATCTACTATTGTGTGCAGTTGAGTCATCACGTTCCTGCTGTACGAGGAGAAGAATGAAGAATGAGCATTGCTAACACTGCATCTCTTTGTTTTGTTTTTTTTGTCAGAGTAATTTGCCTGTTTATCAGTGGTTAAGATAATTGGCTTTGAGATGGAAGAGCTCATCATCAGTATGGAAGTGTTTATATGCTAACATCTTGCCAATTAACTGCCAAACATTCATCACACTGTTCACAAAGAGACTTTAGCAGATTGGTCTCCTACTTGAAATCTGATCAGTACAGTTAGAAATCATTAACTTATTCTGATTCAGAACATATATATATATTTTGGCATTTGTTTTATTGATTTATAAATATTGGAATCACTTGAACATTTGCATTCTTCTACTAATGCAGATGGAGCTGAATTTAAAAAAAAGAACACATCAATTATGTGATGCGTGCAATTCAAAAACTTAAATTGCTTGATTTATTGTTTAGGGCTGGGTACAAAAACAACAATGATTTCTCGATTTTAATCTATTTTTATTTTTTACAAAACGATATTGATTTTTAAATCCCAAGAATCGATTAATCTAGCCTGTTTTCTGTTAACAAACAGAACATTGTATCACGCCTCCTATCCACTAAATGGCAATATGCTTTGTTACTTTTGATATGAAGCAAAGTCTCAGATTTCAAATTCTGTTAATTTTATTGCAGTATTCAAACAATAAATGCCATTTTGGCGCTGTTTAATGTCGAGTGACAGATTGCTGTTGCACCTCAAAGGAGAAGTTAACTTCCAGAACAGCAATTTACAGAAAATGTACTCACCCCCTTGTCATCCAAGATGTTCATGTCTTTCTTTCTTCGGTCTTAAAGAAATTGTTTTTTGTGGACAACATTTCAGGATTTTTCTGCATATAATGGACTGATATGATGCCCTAGTTTGAACTTACAAAATGCAGTTTAAATGTGGCTTCTAACGATCCCAAATGCGGTTGTAAAATATCACTGTTTTACCTTTTTTGTTAAGGGTGTTTGATCTTCTTTGCATGTTCACTTTGCAAAGACTGAGTCGGAACTTCTGCAGCGATGTAGGATGATTTTGAAATGATTTTTGAAGTTGAGGGAGAAAATACAATCAGAGTTTTTCGACATACCCTAACTGTCTTGAACCAGAATACACAGTTCAGGGAGAGCAAGACAAGATGAGTGTTTTAGATTAAAACATATTTAAATTGTATTATTTTAATGAAAATAACCAATCGTTTCGCTAGATAAGACCCTTATTCCTTGGCTGGGATCATTTACAACCACATTTGGCCACATTTAAACTGCATTTTGGAGTCCATTATATGGAGAAAAATCCTGAAATGTTTTCCTCAAAAAACACAGTTTCTTTACGCCTGAAGAAAGAAAGACATGAACATCTTGTATGACAAGGGGATGAGTACATTATCTGTAAATTGTTGTTCTGGAAGTGGACTTCTCCTTCAAGGGAAGTGACAATCACATGTAAACTGATCATCTCCTTCGCTTTAATATCAGTTGCAACATGAAATAAACATGAATGAACATCCAATGGTATGTTAAAAGGAAGTGTACAATTTACCAAAATCAGTATCCTGTCTCATGTAATCGCTCAATTAGTGTTTCAACTGCACTAAGATGTCGCAAAGAATACAACAGTTTGTATTTTTAACCTCAGAAAAAAACATCAGACAAAAGGGCTACTCGTTAGAGACGAGCATTTTGCTAAACATATGCACCATATAGTGTTTTCATTATAATTTTTACTGTTTTTTAATGTTTAATTTATGTTTGAATAAATCTGTAAATCTAAATAATTATGTAATTTTTATTATTATAAAAACTTGTGTAATTTAAGTGTTTGTAAACAAATAGTTAATTTTAACCTTTAATATTATAGTAATCTAGTACCAACTGACTCTATCCAAAATGATCTATATCAAATCAAATTGAATTGAAAGCTTGTAAATTAGAAACAAATCAAATTTAGAAAATTGTGTAAAATCCAGTTCTGTTATTGTTTCCCATAATTAAGTGGAAAGTTAGTGGAAAGTTGCCTTCCACATTTTTTTTTGGCTGACCTAGTGTATTTGACGTTCCTCACAGACAAACTAAATCCAAACTTGGTTTGGAAGAGATAATGAAGACAGCACCGTTGCTAGATGAAATACATTTAAAAAAAAATGAAAAGGTTCTAAGCTCTTTAGAGAATTGTATTGCTTCAAATGATTTTGATTTTTATTTGTTTTTCTAGTACAGCCTGAAATGACTTTTTCACCACAGGCTGATGAGGAATTCAAATGTGTTCTAAATACAAACTACCGTTTAAACATTTGGGGTTAGTAAGATGATACTTTTTATTCAGTAAGGATGCATTAAATTGATCAGAAGTGACAGTAAAGACGTATAATGATTTCTTTTTCAAATAAATATTGTTCTTTTGGTTTTTGGTTTCCACAAAAATATGAACTGTTTTTAATTGTGATGATAAGGTGATGATGAGCACCAGGTCAGCATATTAGAATGATTTCTGAAGAATCATGTGACACTAAAGATGGGAGTAATGGCTGAAAATTCAGCTTTGCCTTCATAGGAATATATTTTTTTAAATTGTAATAATATTTCACAATATTAACTGTCCCTATTTAACTTTTGCTTAATGCTCTTTTTTTGTGAGCCAGTTCTGTTTCTGTAACACTTTTGAAAAAAAAAGAAATCCTCAACATTTAAAGGTAGTGTCAGAGTTTTCTAGTGAAAGTGAATAGGTAAACAGCCTGCTGCCTCGGTCTCACAGCTGGAGTGTGTCAGAGAAAGTGGAGGACGTTTACGAGCTACATCAGTCATGTCATTACCTCTCCAGAGCAGAGAGGGGTAAAAGACTTCCAAATCAATGGAGCTCTTTCAAAGAGCCAAATCAGATAAGCATCGACTAACTGATCAGGCATTCAGCTACCGCCTTGGCTGAGAGCATCAGGGCTGATCAGCTATTCTTCAGCGGAGAGACCAGGGGAGCCGATACTCCTGTAAATAATCTCACCCACAGTCTGCGGTCTTTGTTTGAGCCGAGAGTGTATCTAAAGGGCCTCCCCGTTCATCAAACTTGCGTGTCCTACTTTCACACAAGGTTGTATTATCCCGAAGTCCTCTTCACTGATGCCGTGTGGCTCTTTTATGCTGCTTGGAGCAGCTTGATTTTCAAAGCCAGCCTCCCTTGTGATCACATCCCGGCTCTTCTGCATGATAAATAAACGGAGGCTGACCCACCATAACCCGAATTCCATCATTCAATCATCGATGTCCATCTGTTGCGGCACGACCCCTCAGAAACGCATCCGATCATTAACTGGTGTTGCGACCCAGCTCGCTGCCAAACTTCATCGGCCAGACTTAAGTGACATTAATGGACTGGATAATTAGTCAGGCTGGAGGTTCAAAGACAAGAGGCTATTGTAGCTAGTGTGTGTTTACAGACCATGTGTGAACCAGTAAACAGATGGTGCAGAAGCACTGTGTTAATAGGAAGAGCAGGAAGCATGAAGAATAAAGCTGTCTAAAGTAAACACAGTTACTGAGGAAATCAGCTGACGGTGGGAGCTGCTTATTAGTTGAAGATCTGGATTGATATGTATGGATGGCTTTGTTCAAAGTGGCAGGAAAATATGCTTTTGGTATAGACTGTACGACTGAAATCTGTTTAGTTGTTTAGTAGACAGCCCAAAAAGAGTTGAAAGAAGTCTCTTGTGCTTACCAAGGCTGCAATACATATGAAATATTATTGTAATTTAACAATTGTTTTTATTTTAAAAACAAAGCTGAATTTTCAGCATCTTTACTCCAGTTTTCAGTGTCACGCGGTCCTTCAGAAATCGGTCTAATATGCTGATTTGGTGCTCAAGAAACATTTTTATCAATATTAAAAATGGTGCTGCTTAATATTTTTGTGGAGCCTGTGATACTTTTTCAGGATTCCTTGAATTAAAAAAGTTCAAAACAACAGCATTTATTTGAAATAGAAATATTTTGTAACATTATTATTGTCTTTGTCACTTTTGATCAATTTAATGCATCCTCGCCCAAATAAAAGCATTAAAGTAAATTGTTACTAATCTCATATTAAATCTGGGCAGGGCTTGCTTGTTTGTTTTTAGTATAAAAAGTTATATTTTTGTCAAATGTAAAAGCCCTTTTACACCAAAAGCCTTAGGCTGAAGGAAAAGTAAATTCTCGTCTGTACAGTAGAATGCACAGGAAAAAAGTTCAACACTTCAAAAAAACAACAACAACAACAAAAAAACAAATGTTAGTTTATCTTGAGTAATTTTTGCTTATTAGTATGGTTGAATTGGACCATGAAAGATCAGCAGCAAAGACACAGGTTAATAAAATTAGATTAAATACAAAAAAGGATATTTGTGTTATTTAAAATTTAATTATTGCAGGTTTGTGTCATATTCTGAGTTGCATTTCACTGTTTTTATTCATTTTGAGGAATACTGAATCTGTTTTTTGTGAGATTAAAAATTAATGAATGTTCACATTTCACATCTTACTCCTGGTTTCTCTCAACATGGGGACAGGAGAGTCTTCAATCAATAAATGGGAAAAAAATGTAAATGACGTTACTTATTTGAAAAAGTAACTTTTCTTGTAATTAGCCTTACTTTACTAGTTACTTGAAAAAAAGTAATCTGATTACATAACTTGCATTAATTGTAATGTGTTACACCCAAGTAACCATGTCAAGTTATAGTTGACTAAATGACTAAGCGTTTTAGTCTAGTTTTAGTCCGGTTGCCAGAAAAACACTGTGCAGCAAGTGTATCCTTTTAACAGAGAAGCTCTAATTTGGGACTTAACTCTTGATATCTGGCAACCGGACACATGAAAGCTTGCGTAGCAGAGGCATGTACAGCAGTGCGCAATAATATTTTGTCTCTTTTTTTGACAGAAATAAATATTTTGATACAGTTACAGATTTTAATACAGTTTTTTTAAAATGCATTTTAGCCTTGTCTTTTATTGTCAATGTTATTTCATGTTGACATGTCACAGTTATCGTTTATTGATTTTATTGACTTGTCATCGCCTCGTTTTAGTCATGGGAAAAAAGCTAATCGACGGACATTTTTCGTTAACGAAATTAACATGTATTTTAACTTATATAATAAAGCAATAAGCCCTGTGAAGCTGTGGTTAACAGTGAATTTATAACAGCTAAGGGGCGTTGTTAAAAAAAAAATAATAATAAAATAAAACCCCCCTTAGCAGCTATTGTAAATTCACTGTAAACCACGGCTTCACAGGGCTTATTGCTTTTGTAAAACAGTTTTTTCTTACGTAGTAAGGTTTCACTAAATAAAACAGAGCCAATAAAATGTAATGATATTAATAAAAACATTGTAGTTCTTCAGTTGTGGTTGCAAGTGGTTGCCAAACAACACAGAGAAGTAAACAAAGGTGTGTGTTTGTGAGTATTTTACAACAGCTTCGAATGCAGCTCCACCAATCAGAATCAAGGGCCGGAACTATCTGTTTTATAATAGTGATGTGAACCCCAAGATGTAGAAGACAATGCAAGCCTATGTGAAATCATGCAAACAATATTTTTAATTTCAACACACTCTAATGTAAGCATCGATTCTCTGATGAGGTTTAGTTTTCAGTGTTTTTCTTAAAATGAAAGTTTATCCGTTATAAGTCACATTTAGTTTAAAAACTGATTCGGTTGCAGTGTGAACAAAGCCTTTGTGTGGTGTTTGATATAGAGAACTGCATCATGTAAATTTCGCTTTTCCAGTGAAGTATGATTTTGCTGAGGGTTTAAGTTTTAAAAAGTAACAAGTTTGAGACAGAATAATGAACTGTAATCGTGCCATATGCTAAACCACACGCACACATTTACGCAGCAGGTCCTTTTCTTTCTTCGCTGCGCAGTGTTGATAGTCTTTGAAGGAGCGTGGAAGTTTCCCAGGGGCTTGTCTGATTAATTCATATTTGTGTTCATTTCAAAAGAGGCCAAGTTTGCTTACAGCTCAGTCTTGCTCTGTGGGCTGCGTTCAGATGTGCTCTTCACTGATCAGTGAGGAGGAGGAGATTCCAGTCTGCTCACTTCCTTTCCATCCTTGTTTTCTGTGTGTTTATAGATGAATGCTGTTGACACGCTGGGCCAGACGGCGTTGCACCGGGCGGCTCTGGCTGGACACTTGCAGACATGCAGGCTACTTTTGAGTTATGGAGCCGACCCTGCCATAGTCTCCCTGCAGGGCTTCACAGCCGCACAGATGGGCAATGAGGCTGTACAGCAAATCCTAAACGGTACTGAATCTGGGGTTTGGGATTGTTTATTTGGGTTTTGATGTTATGTATTAACAGTTATGAAAATTCACATTGTGTCTAATAGAAAACATTCCAGTGAGGAATTCAGATGTGGATTATAGACTCCTAGAAGCAGCAAAAGCAGGAGACTTGGACACTGTGAAGGTGAGAGCCACCTTAAATTGATCTAACATTTTCAGTTTAAACTTTTGATATACGGTTTTCTGAGCACACACGTCTGAAGCACACACACAGAAAGGGGCTATCACGTAGCATGTGACTGCTAAACTAAGTTCTCTTTCACGTCTTATTGCGCTTAAACTGTCAAATACACACAGGTTTATGTTAAAAACACAGGAGTTACAAAAACTGTCAGGTATGTTGGTGAAGGTAAACAGCTGGGAAGGAAATCTCATGTTTATATTAGATCTGTGTGGCAACAGCGTAATATACAGTAAATAAATTAATAAATCCACTGCTCTCTTGTCTCCTCTGAGGCTGGGACTCTAAATAGTGTTCTGTGCTCGTCTGTGCAGTCAACGACAGAACAGTTAGCATGCTTTGTTTGAAATTTTGCCATGGCGTTAGAACTGGTACACCGTTGTCGCTTGCGAAAACAGAATGGCGGTGCCGTGGGTGGAAGTGTGAAAATTAAGGGGCGGTAATATAATAAGATCCTCTTTCGACGTCACCGGGGAGAGCACAATCTGAGCGGGTTGTGCTCGTGGAGGAAGGCTTAACAAAGCAAAGTTACCACTTAAATATTATACCACTTAGACATGGAAAAAGTCCAATTTTTATGAAATGTCCCCTTTAAAAATCTGGTGGAGCCAAGATATATCATTAATAGTGATGGAAATAATGACGTTATAAATAAACGGTGTTACTAACAGCGTTGTTTTTTTAGTAACGAATTAATCAAATGAAGTTTCCCCTGTTACAACGTTGTTACTGTTACTGACAATATAATGCGGCGTTATTATAATATTATTATAATTAATTTTATTTTTCAGTTCATCTGAAAGGATGTGCGTACCTGTATTTGACGAACCGTAAACTCCAGTGTGAAGGCACACGACTAGCTGTCACTTTGTCTCACACACACGCAAAGAAAGATACAGAGCACAAGAGACTTACATACCATGCAGAATTGACGCGCTACATGTAAACAATATTCTTTGCTGTATTTTCCTCTCAAAATAACGGAGCTTGTCTGGAATTCTTCAGCTTTTAAGAACTGACGGTTTCTCCGGTAGTAGGCGGAACTGCCGCAAACAGCAATCTCATTGGCTGGTGCTCAACTATTATCGTCCCTGTTTTGATTTCAGCAAATCAGTTCGAGTGAACGCAGACAACGTGATTAATATTCATGAACCCAACAGCTCATTAATCCTTAGTGCGTTTTATATTGTTACTAGTAGTAGAATTTGTAGTTTTGTCATCTAAACTATCATAATGTCATATTATTATGCTTGAATGACTGATGCTAAGTGTACTTTCAGATATTTAAAAAACTGCCATTAAGCTTATATATGTATAGTAGTCAACATTTAAAGTGGATCAAAACCTTTCATCAAAGTTGTCCTAAAACCAAAACAATAAGGACAATTTAGATGATTTTTTTTTATTCACTTCAAATGTTGACTGCTCATGTCAGATATGTCAGAATACTATATCAGATATTTAATATTAGTCTGGTGAGTAAACTAAAAATTTCAGTAATTTAACATGTTTAATATTGGGGAGTCCAAGTTATTTGACATTTGAGCATATATATTTTTTTTTAAGTAACACAACAGTTACTTTCCCTGGTAATTAGTTACTTTTATAATGATGTAACTCAGTTACTATTTGTAAGAAGTAACTAGTAACTATAACTAATTACTTTTTTAAAGTAACATCCCCAGCACTGATCATGAAACTTCCTCTCTGAAAATAGAAATTTGGGCCTCTGTTTTGTTTTATAATAAACTTGAACTCATTTGAGATATTGAGATACTTGTAATAACCTGTTTTCATTAGCGTACTGCTACAAAGCAGCTCCAGGTTACACGAAGATGAAAATATATCTGCAGTTATGGATATTGGATTTTTTTATAGGCTTTTGTCTGGAACAAAAATACCCTGAATGAGTTTAGTTTCTTCATCCCAGACAATGAAACTTTTCAAGGACACAGCTTGCAGCTCCTAAATCTGTTTTGTACCATACTCATGACCTTGAACAAGGTAGATGTAAGAAGACCTTACCTTCGGCTGTGTGTGTGTGTATTAGGGAGAAACGCTGAGCCAGCATGCACAAAAACCGCAGGATCCTGTTACATAGACTAGTTTAAAGTGTGGACTTTTTTTTTTAAATACTATACATTATCATTCAAACATTTGCCGTCTGTATTTTATTTATTTATTTATTTTTTTTCAAGAGAGAACTTTTATACTTGCTGAATGCTTTTAGTCAGCAAGGACATACTAAATTGTTCAGAAGTGACATTAAAGACATTTTAAAATGTTACAAAAGATTTTTATTTCAAATAAATACTTTTTCTATTTCTCAAAGAATCCTTAAAAAACATATCACTGTTTTAAACAAAAATATTAAGCAGTGCAAATGTTTTTAGCATTGGTGATAATAAGAAATGTTTCTTGAACTGCAGGTCAGCAAATTTGATTTGATTTCTGACAGATCATGTGAAACTGAAGACTGGAGTAATACATTTTAAAATATAAACCTGTTAAAATAGAAAAAATAATATTTCACTTTATTACTTCTTTTTACTACACCTAATAATTGCAGTCTTAGTGAGCATAAATGACTTATTTCAAAAACATTAAAAAACTTTTTAAACTATAATGTAACTATTATTAATATTGCTAAATATTAATATTAAAATGATTAAAATGATAATTTAAGTATACACTACTAGTCAGAGGTTTTTGAACAGTAAGATTTTTAATGTTTTTTAAATAATTCTCTTGTGCTCACCAAGCCTGCATTTATTTGATCCAAAATACAGCAAAAACAGTAATATTGTAAAATATTTTTACTATTTAAAAATAACTGCTTTCGATTTGAATATATTTTTAAATGTTATTTATTCATGTGATCAGATCTGCATTTTCAGCATCATTACTCCAGTCACATGATCCTTAAGAAATCATTCTAAAATGCTGATTTGCTGTTCAAAGAATATTTTATTAGTTTAGGAATATTAATATTATTTTAGTACATTTTTTTTTCTTGGTGTCAGTATATTTATTTGAGGGGGGAGGAAAAATGCTAGAAATGAATACTTTTATTTAGCAAGAATGCTTTAAATTGATCAAATATGATGATAAAGACATTTATAATGTAAATGTTGTCCTTTTGAACTTTCTATTCATTAAAGAAACCTGATAAAAATTCTACTCCACTGTTTTCAACGTAATATTTTTTTTTAAGCAGCAAATCAGAATATTAGAATGGTTTCTGATAGGGCTGTCAACGATTAATCGTGATTAATTGCATACAAAATAAAAGTTTGAGTTTGCCTAATATATGTGTGTGTACTGTGTATAATTATTATGTATATATAAATACAAACTCATTCATGTATATATTTAAGAAATATTTACAAGCATATGTATTTATTATAATTTTTATATAATTTGTTATATATAAATAAAATCATTTTGTATATTAATAACATATTTCTCATATATATACACATTAATTTGTGTGTATTTATATATACATAATAATTGCACACAGTACACACACATATATTAGGCAAACTTAAACTTTTATTTTGTTATGCAATTAATTGCAATTAATGACAGCCCTAGTTTCTGAAGGATCATGGAGTAATGATGCTAAAAATTAAGCTTTGAAATCACAGGAATAAATTACATTTTAAAATATATTTTAATTAATAATAAAATAATTTTAATTTATAATTTTATTGTAAATAATAAAAAATATTTTAAAATGTAACTGTTTTTGCTGTACTTTGGGCTTGGTGAGCAAAGAGACTTCTTTAAAAAACATTAAAAATCAAAAACTTTTGACTGGTAGTGTAAGTCTTTTAATTAAAAAGCTTTATAACCTCTAACTTTTGGACTTGCAATATAAGCCTAAAGATAGTGATTTAGAAACAGATGATAAAAATGTCTAAATGGATGGATTCCTTTGATG